>NW_009938777.1:0-24651 GCF_000696875.1 Nestor notabilis | reverse complement strand
GGAAAGAGTTAATCCCAGCAAGTCCCTGTCCCTCTCCTGGTTGTGACTGATACCATTTGCTCAAGTTACTTCCAGAGACACAGTTCACAGTGTAACAGGATAAATCAGTCATTCAATCAATCTCACAAGCCAAATAACATTAATAATTCCACACTTTAGAAAAGAGTCCATGTTTTTCTTTACCTCTGGTACCAAAATATCTAACATATAAAGCATTATATTATCAAAAAGTGACATAGTTTTCAACAGATGTTTGCCAAGCAGCTGCATAGAGTTACTTGATTGACCTCTGCAGTGTCAAGGAGCAAGCAATGTTTGGTTGTAATAGTGCTGTAGTGACTGAGTAGTAGAGCAATTCTACTAGTTATTGTTTTCACTGGAACACAAGACCTGTGGTTGGAAAAGCCATCTTCTGCCACTGAACTCAGCTTATGTTACTATAGACAGCTATGCCATATAATTCCCTTAAGAAATTTATTAGCATCTGTCTTAAAACTGTTTACCTACTCATACTCTTGGAAGCCGGCTCTATGGTCTTACTAACCTAGTGGGTAGGAAATGTACGCTAATTTACAACTTTAATTTATTCAAGGCAAGCTTATGTCAATGTATTAATGGTCCCAAATTATCACTTAATTTGAATAGCTCCTTAAGCCCTTCTTTCTCCTTGGAGATTTATTTTCTCCCCGTGATGTATTTATAGGGATCAATTCTATAACCTCCCAGTCTTGTGTTAGAGCAAAAAGGACAAACTCTTCTATGCATATGTGACAAGACCTTCATGCCTCAAGTCAGCCTTTCAGTGTTCTCTATGGCTCCTTATGTTTGATATATTCCTTGAATGCAAGTGGCCAGAAGTACACAATCTTCCACATAAGCTCCCCACATCATGCTGTTAATATTTCTCTCTCCATAATAGAAAAAGTTTGCCTTATTATTTGCCAAGACTGTGTCTAAGGTTTTGATGTAGTTCAAAGCACTGTTTGCTCAACCAATGTCTGCCTCATTCTCTGTCATTTCCAGTTTCTGAGCTCATGGCTGACAGCCTCTTAGTAGCCTCCAAGAATCTGACCTTGTGATTTACAACATTAAATTTCATCCCATTTCTGCTAGAGTTTTCAAGGTCATCCAGCTCTTCCTCTACGGTATTCTGATTGTCTTCTATTAATGATGCTTTTCAACTTGATTAGAGCACTCCCACTTTTGTGTCATGATTCTTAATGAAAATAAGTAATCCTTGAGCAATTCCAGTACTAATGTTTCTAGAACAATAGTGCTCTTTTAAAGACAATCTGCTGTTGTATTGCCTTTGGTGAGCTACTTGCTCACATCAGTTAACTGAAAAATGTCTAATTTTTTCTGCACAAGGAATGCTTCCTGACAGAACCATCTGCTAGCTGATAACAATAGATTATGAGGGTGAGCACTAGAGGGATTCTTTCTTTCAGCATTTAATGCTAAATTTGAAAAACATGACTCTGTCAAAATACAAGAGAGGAATTTTGCAGAGTTGGTGACCTGGACTTGATGGTGAAGCAAATAAAAATTTCTATATTTTCTGGCTGCCTAAAAAAAATAAGAATAATTTGTGTTTGTAACCAAAATAAATGTCTGCAGCCTCTGTAATGCAAAAGATCAGTTGAAATCAATGTAACTATCAGACAAAATAATGTTCTACTGTGTCTTGTTAGCTAATCCATGCAAATAGTCTTCATGCATAACTGTCTTATTCAGATACTTGGATGTAATCCATCAAACACTTCTCTTCCATTAAATATAATTATATGCTTTGTTGGAATAACCAGATGTTTAGTGCTAAACTGAGCAGATGTTTGTGCTTCATACCGGAAGGTTATAAACCTATTTACACCAGCAATAAACTACAAGTATTAAAATGATGGAGGAAGTGAGTAGTTCTCACATCATTTTGGCAAATTGCCAATGATTCATTCTCTTTGGATCAGGTTGAAAAAGGTCCCAAGTTTGCTATAGGGTAAATGTGATGTAGAAGTCAGTAAAACTTGGCTGACCTTTTTGTAATGAGTGTAATGATGACCACTTTGGGTCCCTTAAACAGACTTAATTAATCTTGCAGTGAATTTGTTTTCAAAGATTTTGGGCTAGATTTTGTACAGGGATAAATAAAAGGCACAGTGTTAGAATGGTTCCCTTTCACTCCAGGAATGTCTTTGGGGTGGGAAATGCAGCCTATATATCTCAGTACAGTTCTTGAAATTTAAAACTTGATGTAAGCAAACCTTTTCCTTTGTTCAGTGCACCTTCTCCTCTGAAATCTGAGATCCAGATTCAAAATTCTCAAGTAATAGTCCACTGAAATGTCTGAAACATGTTTATTCCGAGACAAAGTTAAGTGATAGCCTAGAACTTCTTGTCTTTCACCCCAATACATATGTCTTACCCTATTTGCCTGAACTTTAATCTATTTTCACTGATTTATCTGCAAGGAGAACTCTACTGGAAAAAAAAAATTGGTAGTAGAATTCTGCTGGAAAAATGGATAAGGGTAATTTTTAAGGTGGTAACTACAGCTGCAGAACTAATTTCTACGAAAGTGTGCCTGCAATGTTACGCCTGCAGTCCAGTAAGCCACTGAAACATTTATGTACATAAATACTTTTACAGACTCCACTTTATAGAAATTTCTCAGACACATACAATAAACTTTTTTTATATACAAAATTTTGATGATCCAGAGAATTATCTTCCTTTCCTGTTTGTGGAATTCCTTTAATTTCTAAAAATTTCAGCAGTATGAAGTAACCCTGAAATAACATATTTATTCAACTGAAAAAATTAACTAGGACAAGTGGATAATTAGTACATCTGGTTTCCTAAGCTGAAGCAATTTGAGATAAATGGGGGCAGGAAGAATGGCTCAGAAATAAAGGATCTTAGAGCAGGAAGAAGTTTTAGTAGCCCAAAGAGGAAGAGGGCTTTCTTGGGCATCTTTTTCTGTGGAAAAGCAAGAAGAGATCCTCAAGAGGTGCTACTACATTGGCATAACATGAGGGAGCCAATAACTCTGCTGACTTCTAGAAGAAAAGTCTCGGAGGTAAGCTGGGCTAACATTTTGAAGAGGGAACAGATAATGTGAGGCAGAAAGGGAAGTAATCCAATGTAAGGAGTCATGAAGAGCAGTGGAGGGAACAGATGCTCATTGTGTACGCTTCTGTCTGCCTGCTTGGGGTTCATATGTTTTTTCAAAGTAGGTTTCCTCTGGGGTTAGTAAAGAACAGAAAGAAGGTACAAGATAGAATTCCTTGGAAGCAGAGAAAGAAGATAACATGACATTGGTTGAAAAACAGTTATGTCCAAAGAATTAGACAGGAATTTGAGGGAAAAAACCATAGTGGCTTGTGAAAAACTCTCACCAGGGACTCAGAGCTGGGGAAGATTTAAGTTCCCTACAGGGCATCAATAATGTGGTTCAGGCCTTGGTTCAAAGATAAATAAATATTTAAAACAGTGAAAAAAGCTTCACCTCATTGGTTATGGAGAACTGCTCTGAAAAATCACATGACATTATTTCTCTTTCGTGATCTGATGAACTTAGCCAGGTTTCTGGAATAATTTTTAATTTAATATCCATCCCTTCACCTTTGAAGAAAAAATTCCATTTTTCATGAACTATGATCAATTGCAGTTATGCACCCTGAAAATGTGGTTGTGTTTGCAGTGGGCAACTAAGTTAAAATTAGGGATACAGAGCCTTTATATCCATTTTTTCTCTGCAGAACACATCCAATCCTCCCACAGAGCCTGAAGAATAAATAGATCCTTTTTAAACATTATCAAGGAGACAGCTTGTCACTGCATGTTAGCTGACTCATTAAGATTTCTATTTCACTGATCACCTAGGCTGATGGAAGGCCATTGAGCTGTTAAAATGATCTCTCTGAAATGTCTGCAAATACAAATTCTGTTTTAAAAGTTTTCATGTGGTTTGTCATTACTGAGTCATATTTTTTACTTCTTCTCAATGCAATCATGAAATGTTATTTCAGTAATGGCAAAACAGTTTGAGATTAAATTACTGAACAGCAACTGCTACCACTCCATGTTCAGCTATTGGAAATACTGTTAGAGTGGATCTGGTCTGTGTCTTTGGGTGCTGGATTACTAACTTCTTTGACAAACTCTATCAGTTTGCATTACTCAGCACTGGGTGATGCTGATATGAAAAGGAGGGCAGTCTTGTGACAAAAATGTTGGGTTTAGTTCCGCTCTGTGACACAGACCGTCTGTGAGACATTAGATAAATCGCATCCTTTATTTTGAAGCTTGATTTATTAGAAGAAAGAGAGAGACATTACTACTCTATTTTCATTACAATGCTTCCATTTCATTTGCAGCATCATGACAGTGGAAAATAAAACCACATTGAAATAAGTGTTCAGCAATCAAAACTTGCCTTTACCATTCTTAAATCCTAAATAATTTCCAGTTTTTCTCTGCTACTGAATGTTTCAAGTTGACATTTTGCAGGTAGCCAAAGTTATGAGGATAAGAATGCATTCCCACTTTTTAGTAAAAGTTGTGATCATCTGGTAACAACATGATTCCTGCAAATGAGCTCTAAAAAAATTGTTGCACATTGTAAATCCCATGATAAAAATCAGGACAGATAACAACTGTAGGAGCATCTTATCTTGTGTATTAGGACTGTCTAAAACAAAGTTAACATTTTATTGTGAAAAAAGTAGCTCTGATATTCAAATCTCAATATCCTATTTTATTAATCTGGACCAAAGACCACTCCTGATGTAAATTCACTGATGGGTGAACTGGAGTATGTGAAATATTGCTGAGGTTTATTTCTGCACTTTTAATCGTACCAGGTGATCAATTAACAAGCATGTTTCACAGGGATCCTCTGCCAAAGGAATGGTATTAACTAAGGGATTCAATTATCACTTCTGTTCAGTTTGAATTCATATGGCACCATGATAGATGGCTCCTACTGCTTGTAATGACAATACTTTGCACACATTTATTTTCTCTTGTTTACGTAATAATTAATATGCCACCCACAGTGACAATATGTAGGCTTGTTTACAAAACCTTCAGTAATCAATAATTGTTGTCCATGTGATGCCAACAAAAAATAATCCCAAACATTGCCATGACAACTCTTTTCTAATGCTCTCGTAGCAAAGCTCTGCCTGGCTTTTGTCACTGATCTGCCAAAAGGCATGGAATATGAAGACTGAATAGTTGTGACAGTGTCTGCTTTATATCTAGGAATCTTATTTCCAGCTGGTTTGCTTAGGGCAATTTAGTAGTGGCAACACAAAGTACCATTCGGAAAATCATCTGGGAAATAGGTTTTCAGAAGTAGCTTGGGTATCTCAGTACTATTTCATACCGTGCAAGACAGAAATTCCCAATTCAGTTCCTTCAGAGGGACACCAAAGCCGTTGCTTACTTTTACCAAAATAGATGTACGGTTCTCCATGAAATACAAAAAAAAATGGGCAGAAATAGCAGTGAAAATGTTTTCCACATACTGCTTAAAACCTAGGCTGATTCTGTGATCAGATGGTTAATTCTAGCTTATTTAATCTTCCTTCTGTTTTTTGTAAGGACTCAAAAGAGCAGAGAACAAAATATTAATTTCCTGAATTACTTAATACAATTAGTAAAATGGGTCATTGAAAATACTAGGCTGGCAGTTACTAAATAGAAAAGAAAAAGCTCTTTAGCCCTAAATGTCTGTACTTTCCCATGCTGTAAAGAGAGAAGAATCTCCATTTTGCTGATGCATCACACATATGTAGAAATCAATAACTTGAAGGAGAAGAGGAATCTACACAGTCAATGACTCTGTTCCTTTCTAAGTGCCCACCATGTCCTGCTTGAGTAGGGCACTGGCAGGCATTTACACCAGAGAGGGTATTGGGTTCTCGTAATGAGGCTGGCTGAGAGATTAAAGACTTTCAATTGATTTATAATACATCTGTTAAGAAATATTCACTTCAAGTGGTTCTGTACCCATCGCAATCCACTCTGAGTCTTGTTGACTTTTGGTTTGGACAATGTGTTTTTTTTAAGGAAAACTTAATTTCTCAAACTGGCAAGTCTGGCTCTTGTTAAAGAGCAGTGTAACCTCTAATGAGGCTGAGTCCTACCTACCACATCTACCTACCTACCACTAAACTGACATCCCCAATGTGCTCCAGACTGGGAAAGTCTGGACCACCAGCGAGGTGCATGCTTAGCTGCATGGTGTACATCAGCAACAAACTCACGACCTCTTCCATTTCATCCAGGACCTTTGTGTATTTCTAGGAAACAAAGGCTATTAGCTTGCTGTTTCTCTGAGACCCATGATAGCCAGATGCCGTTGCTCTGGGCTTTCAGTGGATTTCAGGTAGAAGAACAGGAAGCAGGAGCATGCATGGCTGTGGATAAACAAATGGACAGAAGTTCGCAGGCAGCTCGCAAACCTCTAGGGTGTCTGACTGCAATACTCACTATCATCTCCAGAGTTGGTTAAGATGGTAATAAAGAGTGTCTGAGGCTTTGTTTTCCTATGTTCTGCATTGTTCAACCCAGACTTGGACTTTTACAGCCCACTTCAGCATTATTTATTTGCTCAACACTTTGCATTGCCACTGTAGACCAGGAAGCAACTCTGAACAAAGAGAAATGTTGGGTTCTGCCTTACTAAATCATTATGTATAACAGACCATGTAAAAGTTCAGATCTCTGACCCTCAAAGTTTATGTGCCTTTTAATCTAGGTTTGAGGCACGTTTCTTCCAAATTCTGCATATATATTCATTAAAAATGCTGTCAAATACAGCCAGGTTAAGTCTTTGGGAATTCCTAATCCAATCTATACTCTGCTAGAAGTGGGGAAAGGAAGTAATGTGATAGCATCCTCCTAAACACTCACACAGCTCAGACATAAACTCAGTTTTATTAGAGGTCACTTTTGTACCATAGGTAGTCAGAGTAAATTTCATTGCTCCATAACAATCCAGACCTTTTTGACTGCATGTCAAGAAGAATCTTGTTCCACAGTCTCCTTTTGTGAATTGGTATTTGCTATTAAAACCCCACCAAACAGGCACCGATCAGTCTGTTCAGGCAGAAGAGATTAAAGGCTAGCTAATATCTGATCTGAAGAACAGGTTATTTCATTCATACAGTCTGCTTGCCAAAAGAAATTGTTCTAACATTGGACTAATTAGTTTTCCCTCTCTCCGCCCTCTTTCCTCTTTTCCTCTGCAATCCTGGAGTGATCTTAATATTGAGACTGGAAGGCAGTAATGCTTATTTGCATTTGCATATGCAATTTATTATGCTTTTTATCTCCCTCCGGCCCCCAACCAAGAACCTTAGTAAATAGAATAAGATCTATTTAATACTTAAATTAAATTAAGGCAAATCCCACCATGCTGTAGAAAATGATGTGAGTAGCTAGCAGCTCAGTTTTCTGTCTTGGTTCTGCTCACTGTTGCTGGGTGGTGTCCAGAGGTGTCATGCTACCAGCTGTCTTCCTTTCCAGGAAACATGAAACCAGCCTAGGGCCCTGAAACCTAAACCTAGATTATACCCCTTCCTTCTGCATTCAGGCATATTAGCTTGTAGTAGAACATACCCTGCAAATAACCCTCACAGTTACAGTGGTACTAACAATGTGTTAAGGCACTGTTGAGTATAAGCAAAAAAGACATGTTCCAGTGGATGAACTCTACAGAAACTGTGAATGGTTGCACAAGTAATTCTAGACATATTAGTAGGGTATGACTGAAAGTAGCTGTGTGTCGATGACTTTAAGAATTTCCTTGTCTATTTGTCGGCTTCTAGAATAGGAATCAGGATTGAAATTGTCCCTCTGCAGATGCTGTGTTGAGGGCTGCTCTTGTAGCAGTTCTGCCTGAACTTGAGACATGGAACAACTGAAGTTTTACTGCCCATAGAGGAAAGGACCCTGCCTGTGTCTGGGGCTATATGCACAATTTGATATGGAAAGCAGATGTGGAGAGCTTCCAGCCTAAAATGAGAAGTAGCATTTTTGCAGTTCAAACAAGGATACTGGTTTGCAATAAATCTGCTGTTTGAAAAGGTGGTGAGAAGGGAAACTTGTTTTCATTAACTTAAAAATATTTTTAGAGGGTAATTTTGGAAGAGGGGGGGAAGTGGTATTTCATTGTGGGTCTACCAGAAACATTTCATTTGAATTGAGATAAGGCTATGTACTATTTTAAAGCATTTTTCTAACCTTGTCCTCTGATATGCTTCCTTGTCTGGTTTTGTAATTTAAAAGCTTACTTTTTGAAATGTTGAAATCCTTCGAATCTCTCTCTTTCTGCTTTTTAATATGCAACATCAGACAAGATCTTTAAATATTTTCTCCAAAACTGTATTTTCCCTCAGCAAAGGTTACTCTCTATCTTAAAAAAAAAAAAAAAAAATAAATCAAATAGAATTTAAAAAATTGCAGGAGAGAAAGGAAGTTTGCTTCCCTTTAATAGAATGGAATTAAATAAAATGAGTGCCATCTACTGGTTGTGAGTTCTAACCTGTAGATTCCTTAACCTCCTATGCACTTTGGCACTGCAGTGCTTGCCTTTTATTAGAACTCATCTTTACTCAGGAAAAATAATAAAATACTTCATCTCTCCACTGTATCATGCTTCTGAATGAGCAAAAGACATTCTGTCGTAGTCTTAAATTATAAGTAAAGATGCTTATAATTAAGAAGGTGCCATTAATCAAATCAACCAGCAGTAGCTCAGTGTTTTAATTATACACAAATATTGTATTTAGTCTCTTCCTTTTGGTTATTCGTCATCTCCATCCACTAGACTGTAGTATGTTTATTATTTATTAAATCCTACTGAAGACTTTCTCTATTTTTTATGAGCATGAGAAAGGTACTTCAGAATTGATACCAACATTGCTTTTTTAACCATAAAGCAGAAAGTCATACTTATATTTATAACTGGATTATGTGTATGGTGCTCTTAGCAGTATGCACATTTGCCTGTAGCAATAATTTCCCTTTATAATATATAGTGACTTTTGATAATTCTACTTTTTCTTCCACACTTAAAGTGCAACCACACTAAATGGGATTTCTAGTGCATTATTCTTAGGTAACAAAGTTAGCTTTCAAATGTAAGGCAACTGACAGTAATAGACTTAAAACTATCAAATCAATGAGATGCATCTTTGGTCTTCTAAAGCTGGATTCCTGAATCACATAAGATTGTCAAATCAGTCCAAAATTAGCATGAGTCAAGATTCAATACTGGTTCAAAACAACTGATGATCTTGGTTTTCTTACCAAGAAAGAAGAATAGAGATCAAGAATTTCAGGTTTCCAAAAGTTAACAGGGTTTCAAGGTTGTCTTTCATTTTAATTAATGTAAACCTTTGACATTTCCAAACAAGTAGTTGTTGTGGAAATAAAATCTCAAACCCCAAAATATACGATTCCTGGAATCTGAGAAGCACAGGATTTACTCCTCACCAAGGGGACCGAGATTTCAACTTGAATATGCTCAGATGACAGCTTCAACTACCACGCTTTTGAAAAACCTGAGATTGGTCATGTATGCTATGCTTTGAATTGAAATTTGCATTCTGGGAAGCTAGTGAAGTCCAGGTTAAAGGATCTAAATTGCACCTCAATTCCTGTTTCTAACATTTATTTCAAGCACTTCAGATGTGTCCAGCCATTAAAAAATAATAATCATGGGGATATCGAGGTCAAATCTGGAGCTAGGACCCACCACTTTGTAAAAATGGAAATCTTAGTATTATGTTTTATTTCTGATGTCAAAAGTCATGAGGTGTTAGGGATGCTTATTGTGATCCTGAACATCCGACTAAAACCTCAGCATGTTCGTAATCGTGGAGAAAGAATTTGTCAAACATCTACAAGCATGAAAATTGGGAAGGAAATTTAGTCAAAAAGCAAAAGGCTGGAGACACCTTCTAGGAAAGAATGAAGTAATTATCTCTTTTCCCCTAGAAAGAACCACTGTATACCTGTTTCACCTTCACTGATTACATGTTTATCATGTTCTCCAGTTCCCAGCTCACCTATTCATTCATTGTTGTTGTGATAAGCCCTAAAATAAAACCACAAAAGAAATGTAAAGAGAATTACAATAGCTGGGTGTAGGTAGAGGGTAAAAAAAAATCTATTGACATTTATTCTCTCAGATCATTTGAAGCACAAGAACCAATTAAGTCTTCCTTGTTTATAGGTCTTTAAATATCCACCTTTCATTCTGGGCTCAACCCACCTACCTCCATATTTAGTAAAGAGAAAAAGACAGAGAGAGGAAATGGGAAATCTGTTATCCCTGAAAGTACTTCTTTTTGAGAAGGCTTCCTATTCTCTTCTCAGCAGCTGGGTCACAGATGCAGATGGTGTCCAGCCACACTTTTCATAGCCAGAAAGAATGCTCAGCTGGGGACTGTTTGGATTTGTGAAAGGAAAAATAGTGTATTGGGACAGGACAAAATCGGGTTCCTTGGGTTCACAGGTGGCATATGTTCCTGGCCTGAGTCTTCAGTATCATTTAAAATAACAACTGCTACCACAACTGAACAGAAAGAGAACAATTTGTTTGCAGCAATTCGCTTGTGACCCCATGGACTGAATGACAGGTTTATTTACAAATTGTGCCATTTGGCCTTGGTCTTTTGACAACTCCTTTCACAAAGGGTAGCTCATGCCTGAAGGAAAGTCATTGAAATACTTCTTTTGATGGCAAGATAATGATTCAGTCATTTTTTTTGCACTTAAAGGGTACTACTGGGCAGATCAATGCAAGTGGATAGTCTAAATGCCATAGACATTGTGGGGAGTCACAGCAGCACTATCATAAAGCTCAAGTTTTAACATAAATTTAACTAACTGGATTTCTGTAAATTGAAATCATATCATGGAAACATACTTTTAATGAAGTACCATGCCCTTTTTCTCCTCATTTGATTTCATCACTATCAACAGTAACCTATACTGACTTACGGATGATTGCATAAACACATTGATTTAATTTCAGCTACCTTTAGCCTTCTTAAAATTAGGCATTTAATTCATAGAATCATGGAATCAACTAGGTTGGAACATACCTTTAAGATCAAGTCAATCAACTGAAGACAGCTAACTTCTGTAGTCAGATGGATATTCCCCTGCAAAAGATTCCTTCCAACTACCTTTGTGCAGGATAAATGATTGTTGTTTCCATCTCATTGAGAGTTAGTGCTCCCTGCCCCATTTCCAACAGCCATCAAGAGCCCTTGACAGTCACAATCTCCACTACGAAGTCTCTTCTATTTATCCTGCCAATGGTAGTTTGGACCTGCCTTCATCTATGCAGATGTGCTCTTTCCTTATGGATGACAGTACAAAGACAAAGCAACACAGAATAATTTGCACAGCCATTGCTAAGACCTCAGATCCGAATCATAGGATTGTTAAGGTTGGAAGGGACCATCAGTCTCTTTCTTACCTTTGCAAGATTTATCTGTAGTGGAAATACAAAGTTCCATGGGGAGCTCAGTTTTGCGAAGTATTTACTTTGTTCATTTTGGTTTGGCTGTTTTTTGTTTGGTTTTTTTTTTAATTTAAAAAAGACTTTCATAGCTTACATAATACTGATCCCATTATTCACAGTCCTCTCACGCTCTAGGTCTTTTCTTAGGTTGTTTTGTATGATAATAGCTACTAGTGATAGAAAAACAGGAATACATATGAAAACCAATACGAATCCCTTCACTTAGCATGTTTTTATTTCAGAGTTTTCTAGGGGAAAAAAAAAGTAGACAATGCCTCCAGCACAATGTGAAGTGCTTTGTGTACACTGTAACAAATAAATCTTCAAAAAAGACTTTTTCCAAAAGTCTCATCTTTGATTCAAAATGAGTTGGTGTGCTTTTTCGAATGATTGACCTGGAGTGTCCATAGTGTTATTTTTGGACAAAACCCCCCTGTGTAAGGGTTGAACTTTCACTTTTAAGTGTCTGTGTGAATACAGAATAGGAAATCTGTCTGCTGTTCAGAAGCATATACATATAGTCAATCAGTTTCATGAATGGGTTTTCACCAGCTTCTGTAAAACGATTTATATTGATGACTCCTATTAGATACTAGCTTCGTATTCAAAAGTGACCTTCTTCCAAAGCAGGGTTTAATATTGCTGCTATCAATATGAGAATCACGCTTGATACATGGAAGCTATATTTAATAGTGACACAAATCCAAAACTAGGAAGATCCCTGAAAGTTCCTAGATCCCTAAAAATTCCTGGTTTTTAGACTTTTCACCTCAGGGGTTAGATTACGTTATCCTTATTGAGAAGAAGAGAATGTTCATGAATAACTGTTGTGAATAGCATACACCTCACGTAACTTTAACCCTGTAAGATGAAACATCCAGTATAAATGTTACCTGTTTTGTCAAAGAATAAAGAGAGGTAAATCTAAAGGGTGATTCAATCTGCTTGTGTGGTATCCTATCTGTGTTATGCTAGGATTGTCTAAAGACACCACTGTGTGGTTTAAACTATAGAGTGCCCAGATGATCAACTGATATGAGGCATTTGGCTTTTCAGCAATAAAAAATGAAAGGTGAATTAAGCTATAATTATGACTTTGGGGGTGGATAAAATAGTAGAACAAATAATAAGTGGAAGAAACAAAATTAAACCAAACATGTATTTTACCTGTCCTTTTAAGATCTCTATTTTGTGATATCTTCAGTCTGTTTTATTCTACTCTATAATTATCCTTTTCATTGAGTCAAAACGTATTATTCTGCTGTGCAACATCTCTCATTCCAAATCAGCACCTGCCAAATAAAAACTATCCTTACTTTCATTGCCTTTAATTTTCATGTCTGAAGATTCCTGAATATACTGTGGAGTTTGTTAAAACTAGGACTGAGGTTTGGCTGCCATCGTTACATCATTCAATTAACCCTTTCTCTTAAAAGTGTTTATAAAATAATGCCTGGTCAAAACCCTGACTTCCTTACTGGATCGTAATCTTTACTGGATCACTGATAGAAAGCAGCTGACAGTGTTATGATCTAAGAGTTTAACTCTGAAGTATGAATTTGTCTGCTGGGGGAAGAGCAGAGCAGAGAATAGTAAATTCTCTACTAAATTTTCTCACTAACTGAGTGAGGAAGGGAAAACATCAAAACATCAAAACTCTGGTGATCTCAGCAAATCTAGATTAAAGGTAGTTTGGTTGTTCTTTTTTCCTTTTGCTGCTATTTTAAGATTCAGGGCTTTTGACACAATATTTGTTAACTTAAGGTAAGCTGAAACCAGGGTGTTTATCTACTTGGTGCTAGGTGCAAATGTCTCCTTGTATAACTATGCTGTTTTAATAGGTCTCCAGCATGAAGAATAATGACCAAAGAATAAATCCCAAAAGAAACAGTACTGAGTGCAAAACAAGTATCAAACTCCTACCTGAAGAGAAAACTTGTTTTCTTGATTAAGGGTAAAAATGTGGAGGTGACGGTTAGCTGATGCTAAGTATAATTCCTGTGGGGTTTGATTTTGTTTCCAGGGGACCTTGTTGACAGAAGTGTATCACTGCCACACTTCCAGACACAAGGCAACTGACAATAAATAAAAGAATCATTACTAGACATGAAGTATTTTATGCTAGCCATTTGTTCATCTGAAGAATAGTGCATTGTCAATTACGAAAAAGTCTGAATAAAAATGCATTTATTATATAAATTTATTTATAGAAATACAGGTATCAATACGCATGCACACATGTAGAGACTTTTCCTTAGGAGCATGTCTACATCAGTGAAGTCGTGCCTAAAGCTCAATGAGCTTATTTAAGTACCGGAAGTACAGCTATGCTTGTGCTAATTGTACCTGCTAACAATTACCTCCATCGTAATTAGTTAATTAATCCTATAATAAGTTATGCCTGTATGGTGTAGCACTGTGGTGGGTATCCATGCCAAAGTCACCCAAGGCTAGGTCATATTTTTCTCACATGAATTGCACTGAGCCATGGAGATGCATCTCAGGTAATTATTGACTGTAAAATCACGCCTCTTCAGTAGATGTCAGCGTGAATGGTATCCTGAACTGACTTGCCACTGTATTCATACCTCATAAAGTAACTGTTTTCAGTGGATAAGCATATCATACACTGTTACTTCCAGTGAAAGTGATATTTAATGCCATTTGTGGAGTTTCTTTTATGCCTTAAAAACTAGTGAGGTTGGTAGAGCGTATATGAAGCACCTCACTGGAATTTTTGTATTAAAAGTTTTAGGTTTAGAGGTATTTTTCCCAAAGAAATCCTACACGTAATGGACATCTTTTGAAGAAACATAACATAGGACTCACCTGAGATTTCAAATAATAAAGAACTTTTTGAAAACTAAAATCATAGAATCACAGAACTATTAGTTAGTATATTGATGTTCTTCCTCACTAATTCGAATAGTATTGATAGAAACCAATCAATCCACTGGAGACTATAACCTAAGTAACATACCTTATACCTATTTTTTTCATCACTTAACTGGAACAGCATTGGTGAAATCAATGGAACAGCATCAGTTTGCATCAGCAAAGATTCTGGTACATCAATTTTGGAATGATTTGCAACCTTTCACACTCGTGATACTCCCTTTGAACTTAATGACAGCTTTATAGGGATATGAATCAGTCCTTGCATTTCAGGTTTATATAACTCAGAAGATGTTGAAACTTTTGGAGAATGAGGATTAAAAGCTTGGGGAGTTTGCTAATGAGGTACGTTCTCCTCACCCTGTGAGCTAGCAGGTGTTGATGGATCACCACATATCTTCTACTTTTTGGTATCTTTCCTTATTAGAGATATGGGTAGCAAGCTCCAGAAAGGACAGGAGGAAAGAAATGATTCCTCCTGAATCTGAGCATTAAAGATGCCTTCAAAAGTGTTCTGACATTATGACAGACCACAAGCTCCCAGGTATCGCATGAACTTCACATCAAAGGTAAAGCTTCCTGAAACAAAAGTGGAAATAATATTGTTGCAGAAAGGGAATAAAAGAATTTACACAATGCAGACAATGAAAGGATTAAATAAAGGGAAAAGGAGAAGCACAGGAGAGGGAAGGTTAAGCCATCGTGAGTGTTGAGAATTAGACAGCAATCTTACTTACTTCTTTAAAGTGGTTCCTGTACTGAACTCATGGGAGTCCACATGGCACATATTTATTTATATCCCAGAACACTGCATGCAATTACATGCAACAAAATTATCTGGTAATCTTAGAGGGATAGAGCTAGCTAATATATATCCTTTCATCTGCAAAGTACTTTAAAATATCTCCAGCATTATATGAGGCAAAAGATACTAGCAGCTAGGGAATATTCTTTGAGAAGCTGAGTGTCTTCACCAGGGTGAGAGTTTGAAGTAGCACCTGTAATCTTCTAAATTCCAGTCTTCTGCACAGTGATCATCATTCGTGGAGAAACTGGCTGAAACCAACACAGTTCAAACCATAGTATGTTCTGGTACTCCAATGATGGTGATATCTCTGGTCTTAGTGATCCAGAGAATGGAAGATTGGTGAAAAAGAAACACATCATGTCATATAAACATGGCCTACTCCTGAACTTGACTTGCACAGCTAAAGTACTGGTTATCTGAAGCAGGCACCGGTATAAGGCATATTATTTCATGTCAATGTCTGGCTGTGATTTGGCTACCCCAGCACACCAGGCAAAATGACCAATGACTAAAATGCAGTGTGCTCTGATTAACTTGGCATGCTAGTACAGTATATTGTCAGAGGCCTCCTGGTCCCTCTACTTTCAAGTTGAACAACCCAGTTTCATTTATATTTACAAGCAGAAAGACACTACCATGCAGCAACCTCCAGTCCCATTTTCATTGATTCTGATATTTGACTCAGTTTTCCCTTTTTGATATGTTACATAAATATAGCTTGAAACTATTAGAACTGTTCATTAAAAACAACATGAAAGTTTTCACCTACTCAGCACATTCTCAGAACACACTTTTCTTCTGGTTTTACTTTAGTAAGCACAATTATCTCATCCAACTTCAGTGTATTTTGGGGTCTCTGGGCTCTGCTCTTATTTCAGAAATTTAGCATATCATGAAATGCTTGCTATTACCTATCTATTTTCAGCAGCAGCATACCCAAACTTGACTCTCCAGCTTAAGTTTTGCCACCCTTCAAAAAAAAGAAAAAGCTGACAAGGAAAAGCAAAAAATGCTGAGGAAAAATGAGTATGAGTTATTCTAATGCCATTCCTGAATTCATAACTTGGAATCGGAAATATCCTGAGATAATGTGTGAGATGTGGAGTTGTACAGTTCACTGATGCTTTTGCAATGATCTGAAGTTTTTGGAGTAGCAAAATATTAATGCTTTTTTCCCAGTCTTCATTACACATACACTACTTTCAGCAATAGAGAAAAACAATATTGATGATTATGATTATTTTCCATTATGATGTCATCCTATTCTGAACGGAAATCAGATATATAAGAGTTATAACATTATTTAAGTCAATTATTTAAATGTCAAAATCCATGAAGTTTCCATGACCATAAATTTGTATATGTTCTTTACTTAGCTTCTTTAATTTTCTTCTCTTTGATTCAACTCCTCAGTACTGTAAGAAAATTAGGGAATTCATCTTTATTAACAAATGAGGCTGTGTGAAAAATATTTATTGTCTCTCACTTCAAACAGTCCTCTTTAGCCATAAATGAGTAAAAGGAAGCATGACAAGCAATTTGCTGCATGGTAGATGATATTAATGACCTGCCACACTCATACCTCCTTGTGTGATCTGTGGCTATTATTTTTGATAAGTGACAGATCGCAATAGAGAATGTTTGGTGTCAGTTGTGTCCTATCCTCTACTCCCTGTTAATAAGAAATAAGGAAAATAGCTTTATTTGGTGTCAAACCCAGGCACCACCAGCACTGCCAGTGTACCTCTTACAGGGCCAGTAGTGAATGCTTAAGGAAAGTATATAAGAAACTGGGAAATCACAGTGTCCTCCTATTAATCTGGAGGATCCTTTTTAGCTGATAGTGGTACATGTTTTAATCTGTTGACTATAAATGTTCCATTCATCATATTTAACTCTGTCATCATCCTGTGAATTCCTTCTGAAACAAGCAAGACAGTTTTCTGTAATCATTCATGAGTCTTAACATATGAAGGCCTTCAAATCCTTGTCATTGAGATTGATCCATGACTGGAAAGTTGATGGAAACACTTTAACACCAGTTGATAGAAACACTTTAACACGAAGTGTGTTTCCCAGAATAATGATGAGTTCTGAGAGGACTGAAGACATTGGAGGACAGGCTGAAAGACTAAGTGACAATGGTTGGAGCTGCTGCAACAGTGCCCAAGGCTGCAGCTTGGTGTTTGCACTCTGATGCTAAGTCCATGAGGGCTAGCTGTCTTGGGAGAGCAGGCCATACTGCCAGTGCATAGGTCAGTGGGATTTGCTGGGCTCACAGTGATTGTCAGGACTGCACCTCTCTGCCTACTTTGGAGAGTGTCTGGGCTTGAAGGATACACGTCTTCCTCTATTGCAAGACAGAGAGACGCCAAATTTATCCATCAAGGCTGTTGTAATGTATATATATAGGGCTTGGATACTACTTCCAGTTGGGCATAGCGATTTCCACATTTCCCGTGGTGGCCTTCAAGCACTGGGTATACCCATACGATAACCAGGGGTTCAGACCTTGAAATGTGAAGGAAAAAAAAAAAAAAGAAAAAAAATACCAGGGAGTCCCAGTGATTTCCTATTTTCCTAGATTTTTATTTTTTATCAAGTTTACTTCGTGAAAACAAAGCTGCCTGCCACCACACAGAAAGAATTATTTTATTTGTTTTTAAGGAACCAGACTGGTTCCTTAAAACATATGCCTCTTGACTGACTCTTTTATGTCTTAAATCGTCTTCTGCTTGGTAGCTTTAAGAAGAGTTTTTAACTGATAATAAAGTTGAAGGGGGCTAATTGGGCTTTTTGGAAACAAGCCGATGTACACTTAAGAGTCTTAGCAGTCTGGATTTGTTTCATTCTTCAAAGGGAATGAGGGTCCTGTTCCCCTTTGATTTGTGTTATTAAAATCAACCAACAGGAATAAATAATTGGAACCATCATTTCATAAAGACTCCATGATTATAGTAACTCCTGACCTAAATTCAGAATAAGCAATTCAGCTAGCATGACAATATAAATAATTCATTACATTTATAATGTATCACCAATAAACTACAAAACTGTAGGTTTTAGAATTTAATTATTTTTTTTTTTAGAATTTAAATTTAGATAGAATTTAGTAAACCCTTACAAAACTCATAAAAACGGAATCTGCAGAAGGAACAGCCCCTTTGACTGTGAGTGCTAACTGAAAAGTGCCTGTGCCTACTGCTTGCAGGCTGTTGCATCGCCCTGTCACACCATCCAATGCACAAGAGACCTCCTGAGACATGATGCCATTGTGGTCACCCTCATCCATGCTGATCCCACATTCACCTCCTTGCTATGTCAGGACTTGACACGTTATAGTGCAGGACCTTGAGCTCTAGAGTGGTAAGCTAGAGTTGAAAGACTATAGTTCCTAACCACAGGGAAATGAAAAGATTAAGCTGGTGAAAAATGGAACAATGCAGGTATTGCTTTATTTTATATCAGAACTCATCCTGTGCATTCTTAATTGATATCACCTTAAGTGATTAACTAAATGTTGATAATTGAGATAGCTACCACAAACAATGCACATAAATGAGACTAGAAGCTGAAGAAGGGCTGTATCATATGGAAACTGTAATCTGTAATATGAAAAGTTTTGAGATCTGCTATAGGATGTTGGATATTTTGATTTTAAGATATATTCACTAAAAGTTATTTTCTTCTCTTTGGAGAGCAGATTTATGAAAAACAAAAAAGCCTATGTAGTATACAGATATGCAGCAAATAAAAGCACATCCTTAATCATTACAAGTGCACCTACAGGGCTCAGCCCAAGAGAAATCTGCATAAAATTGCCCAGATTCTTTCAGCTGAGCAAAAGACACAAAGCAGGGGATACATCTATGAAGTATATTAAGCTAGACTGGTATATAGGTTCTTACAGTTCAGGTAATGTTACACTTGAGGCTGTTCTGCAAAATATGCCAGCACAATTAAAGTCAACACCAGATAACCAGTCACTGTAAATACCCTTGGAGGGATTACTTATATCTTTTAGTAGAAATCCCATTTAAGAAGTAAAGTTTCCAAATGCATCCCTGAAAATCAGAGGCCAAGTCAATAACGTACAAACCAGAAGTCAAATTCCATCTCCTGCTAGAAGCAAGTGCTATCTTCTTTGACAAGAGTGGGCTAGTGGGAAGTGATTAAGTGGATGTCTTTTTTTCCTAGAAAAGCACTCAGACTGCCCTTTATGCCTGTGTTGTGTTTGGCCATCGCTAGGCTGGACCATACCATAAACAGCAAGGAAAGACCATTTTACATCATTTTACAGTCTCCTCCAGGCTTCATGCCATCCTTGTCAACTTACTTACTCCATTGCCTTGCTAAAATTTCTGTCTATGCAGGACTGCATCTATGCTGCTTTATACAGATTAATTCTCATTATTAAGGACTTAAATGTTGTAAAATATTATTTAGAGTACTCAGTGAAAACAGACACTTACAAAGTATATATTATTGTAGAAAAGCACCAGAAAGCACGTTTACTGTTTTGAAAGGTGATTGATCAATAAGGAGAGCAGCAGAAGCAGACCTTAGACAGCAAGTGAAAGACAGAACCAAGGATAGCGTTTTGCTCATTGAAGCTCTCTTCACTGGGCACTGCTGTCCTTCATAAAACTGGATAGCATGACTTGCTGTAGATATAGCACTATTTTCTCCTTTTATGGATCACATTGTGAAAACCTAATTTTTTGGAGTGAATTTTTCTGGAGAATGTGTCATTTCTACAAGAAATCTGGAGAGGGACTTTTTACAAGGGCACTTTTTATAAGTGATAGCACAAGGAGAAATGGCTTTAAACTGAAAGAGAGTAGGTTTAGTTTAGATATAAGAAGAAATTCTTCACTGTGAGGGTGGTGAGGCACTGGCATAGGTTGCCCAGAGAAGCTGTGGCTGCTCCATCCCTGGCAGTGTTCAAGGCCAGGTTGGATGAGGATTTGAGCAACCTGGTCTAATGGAAGGTGTCCCTGCCTGTAGCAGGACACTTGGAACTAGAAGATCTTTAAGGCCCTGGCTGCTCCATCCCTGGCAGTGTTCAAGGCCAGGTTGGATGAGGATTTGAGCAACCTGGTCTAATGGAAGGTGTCCCTGCCTGTAGCAGGACACTTGGAACTAGATGATCTTTAAGGCCCTTTCCAACTCTAACCATTTTATGATTCTATGAAACCTGTATTGGAGCCCTACTGGGGGCTTCTTAGTGTTTTATAAATGCTGTTGCATCTAAATAATTGGTCAATGGTAGCCATATTTGAGTTTACGTCCTTTTTTTTCTAGACACCATACCGAAAGGCTGCTTCTGTCATCGTAGTATCCCTTCCAGCCAGGTAAAAGCAGAGCAGAAAAGTAATTTCTTTTTCGTATATCAGGTTGCATTGAATTTTATAACAGACTGATTCACCACACAGCACAGGCTGCATTGCACTTAGCATCAGCATTTTTTTCCTGCAGCTCTGTTAAAGAACTGATTGTCCTCAACCTGGTGTGCTACTATTAGAACTTGCTATTGATATCGTTTGCATTGTGACAACCTTTACATTTTCATTTACAATTCCACTTAAATAAGTTAGTAGGAGTTACTCTACAAACTCACACTTACCCCAATCCCACACTAGATGCTCAAGAATGATCTGCTGTGGGAAGGCAAAAAAAGGAACCTGATCCAAACCCATTAAAGTTATAAAAAATTCTTCTTTCCCTGTCTCTTTTCAGTAACAAAACCTGCTTCAATTAGTTGTGATCTAATCAACTTTTGCTTGCCATGTAATAATTGCAAGACAATGGTGACTACAACCTACCTCCCAAAACAGTGAAGTGTTTAGAAACCCTGAGTATCTCTGCGCTTTCCCTTTCTTCTGTTATTTGCTCCTGTAAGCCCCATTTCAGTGTAAGATAGAGGCAATTCTAGTTCCCACTAATAACTGCACTGCTAGTGATTGAATTCTGAGAAACTCAAAGAAATACAAGATTATGGTAAAATTGTCTTTGCTCTTACTTCATGAAAAACGCAGTTGAGAATTTAGCAAAATTTGGATTGTCATTAATTGCTAAGATATAACACAAAAGTTGTTTTTTCTTTTCAAATAGAGCAGCACTTAAAAAAACCAACCCACCATTTAGATGAAGTGAAGTCTCTTTTAGAGCTTTCCTTCCATAATATAATTCCGTGTTATAAACTTAGAGAATGACCTTAGATTGGACTAAGAGGTAAAGTATGTTTAAGCCATGAAATAAGCTACACTGAAAATATGCATCTTTTCATTGTCTTATGAAACATTTTCATTTTTCATGGTTTTTACAAAAACTTAGAAACTGTCTTTGTGTATAATTGATAACTGAGTGCTTCTTTAATGCTTAAGTCTCCAAAGCAATGTGTCTCCTGACCTCTGACAGCCACTCAGAAGATTGCATCTCTGAAAGAGTATCTTAAAATGTGTGCTACCTACTTCTCAAGAGTCAGCTTGAACAGTAATTTTGTAAACAGTAACATTTATTTTACAGCAAGAGTGAGATAACAGGAAATTATCTGCTGTAATAATAATAAAAAGAAATGTTAAAATCTACAAGCATCCCTTTTAAAAATTCTTGTCTCTTGAGATACTGTGAATATAATTTAGATCAGTTTTGACAGAATCAGCAATATCCCCCTTTTCACTGAGGAACGACTTTAGCTCTCACATAGCAGGAGGTTGTGAGAAGCAGAGCTGGCAAGGATCTGAGAGGTCCACTTTGTGACAGACTTTTAAATTTGTTCTTATTCTGCCATGGAACAGAAATAAACTTTGTTTGTTTTGTTATTTTATGAAATAGTGTCAAAAGATCCAAGCCTGAATCAAATAGATGTTTCAGCCTGCACCTCCCTCCCACTCACATGACATATGCATCATGCTTATCTACAATATGCTGCCCTGCTATGCAAAGCTGTCATCAGAGGATGTGGCCTGGCAGAAGTCAATACTGCAGAGAGGTGCAGGGATTCCTGGGTTCAGCTTTAAGATCAATGCTTTCAAAATCTGGTACCTGTCTATAGTATAGTGGTAATGTACGGAAAAATTGATCAACTGAAGTCTTGATTAAAGCTGGTCAATAGCAAAAGACTTCGCTTGGCTCCTTTAGAATTGGATGATCAGAGACAGTGGTACCACAATGGTAGGTCACACTAGACTGGATCTATGATTTTCAGTTTATAATTTCTTTAGCCAACTTCATAACCTTCAGAAACTAAGAAAATGGAGGAAATCTTTTCGAGTTCAAGAAAATACCAAAATTCCTCCTGCAAACTCAATAGTAATAGTGACATGAAATGTATCCTCTTCCTGGGATTTTGCACTCTTTTATTCCTCATATTTCTTCTACACCTCTTTTTAACATTTAGATAAAACTTGTTTGGATTTAACTTACAAAGTGCCATTGAACTGTAAGTCAGTGGTTTATTACTGAATGGAAAACCTGTTGAAAAGAAATGAAAATACGGTAAATAAAAGAACTGTCTTTATGACACTGAAGTAAATATTCAGGCTAAACACCTATTTACCAGTTGATTCCACGGTGTTATTATCTTGGCACTAGATTGCGTGTGTCAAACAACATTTGTTTACTTAGGGTTTATGCAGCAGATATTTTACTTTATTATATTTTTACCTTATGAGCCACATCATGTTTATCCTTATAATGGAGTGTGTGTTCTTGGTGGTGTCTTTACAGCTCATGCACTACTTATGATCAGTGAATGATGGAGCATTTTATCCAGCCCTTCATGAGGTAATGATAAGGGTAATTGGCACTCCAGACTTCTAAGTGGTTAAGAAGCAAGCGGGTGATGGAAAACAGCTATTTGCTAAATCACAGGTTGCCATCCAAATCCCAAAAGGACTTCTGTAATTTTTAAGTGACAAACTTCAATATTTCCAATTAACATATTCTGGTCTTAAAAAACAAATTATCTTCTTTTCTCTGATTTTCTTTTCGCTTATTCTACCATACATGTAATTTGTTGGTACAGTTCTCCCAGGTGTCATCATGTCATCAAATCAGCCCTCTCTGCTTCAGCAGGTCTCTACTAATTTATATTGACTGTGGACCTGCTACAAGATCTTTATTTTCCATTTACCTCTGTAATTTCTAAAATTCAAAAAAAGCACTCAAGTAGTGTAGCAGGGACCCAACTCATTCTATCATGGACATGGGGCCATATAGGATTAATTCCATGAAAGGAAACTGCCTGTCATGTTTTCAGTAAGACTTCTAATGGAATTTTTCATGGGTTTTTTTAGATCATCAAGACAATACCACTGCTGATGAATATAGTAGGTATCACAAGTCTGATATTTCTGTGAATCTTATTTTCACTCAAATTCCTATTATATCTATCTTCAGCATTAGGTCACCATGGGGTGGAAATAGATTTTCATTTGACCACATTAGACACAATCTTAAATCTCATGTTATCTTGAAACATGTTTCCTGGCCAATTCCAATTCTTTTCTTTCATTTTACATAGTTAACCATGCACAGGAAAAAAATAATAAATTAATGTGAATAATTTAAAGTGTAATTTATAAATATAAACCCCTCAACATCAGAGTATAGCACTATTGAAAAGGGCAAGCACTGAACAAAAATACTTCAGAGTTTTTATTGTTTTTTTCTGAGTCCTTATGTTAAACAATTGACATCAGATACAGAACAAAACTAAGGTAAAAAAAAAAACAACATGGGTTTTAAGCCATTGTATGGACTGTGCTTTCTTGTTCATTTCATCCTTGAATTTTAAAGAATAAAGTTGTTCTGAAGGAGCAAATGAATCAGTTAGATATGCATGCATATTTATTGTAAGCATACAGATACGTTCATAGTCCTCAGCCAAAACTGCAGATAATTAAGGTTGGCATGAAAGGAGGTTATATAAACATTTGGAATTTTAAATATACTATTTTTTATTGTAAGGCTTTTTTTGCTTCTCAGTGTAACTGAATTTTTTATGAAAATTACAGAAATCATTATTTTGTGTTTTCAAAGCAGATATATCTATTTACAATTGGTTCAAATACTGTTTCTGAAATAGAACAATATCTAGTAAAATTGAAATTTACCATACAAATGTATTTATTGATATAACATTATGGGAAAATAGATATGTAAAGTGAACTATTTCAATAAGTTTCACCTATTCTGATATTTTTCTAGGTAGAACGTTTAAATTCAACATTCTAGAATTACTTCGCTTTTTAAAAAATATATGCCTTTTTATTTCCATGTATTTGGTACTAGACAAGTACTGTAATTTTTCCCTTATAGAATGGTTACGACTGGAAAGAACCTTAAGATCATCTAGCTTTTCCTCGATTAACATCCTCCTCCTTTTCTGTGTGTGCTA
>NW_009938776.1:1467-13628 GCF_000696875.1 Nestor notabilis | reverse complement strand
TCCCAAAGGCAGCAGTTGCCTCCTGAGTTGGTATTTTTTTAACTCTATCCAAATTGAGGTCTATTTTAAGTCTTTTTTGCAGCCATGTGCCAGTGTCTGGAGAACCAAACGTCCCTTTTCCCCATCCCCTGGTCCTGGCTGCTGAATCCACTGGGAAGAGCAGTGGGGACAGGGGGTGTGGGGGCAAGGGGGGGGAGGGGGGCGGGGACCGCGGCTTTTGACAAGGTGGTGGAGGTGGCAGGAGACCATGTCTTTAGCACTTTGGTTGGTACTATCACCTGTAGATGCACTTTGATGTTGTTGCTTTGACATTTGCCGAGTGTAAACCATGTGTATTTAAAGAATTCCAGGAAAACCCAAGAATTAACCCTCTTCCCAAGGTGTGTAAAGAGCTATTTTATGACTTGGTGTTGAATAAAGACTCTGGAGATTGAGGTGGAGGTTTCACTCTGCTCCAGCACCAAACCAGTGGGACCAGTTTGGTGTGTGGGGCTTTACTGGGCAGTGCGGGGCCCTGGAAGCAACTGGCAGTGGAAGATGCTGCCAGAGGGCCTGGAAGCAGCAGTGGGCAAAGGGAGGGCTCACAGCCCAGAAGGGAAGGAGAGGGATCCAACTCCCATCCCCGTGGCCTTCATTAAGGGAAAGGGCTGATCTTGGACCACTGTGGAGGGAAGAGCTGAGTTTGAACACTTTAGTGCCAGTTCTCTGCTAACACCCCCCCCCAACCATGGATTTCTGAACATTCCTAAATGAGAAACAAAGAAGAGAAGATTGAGGCTTGGTGCATGATGGCTGAAGGATTCGTGGTTCCCAGGTTATTCATTATCCAGAGGGATCGGGACAGGCTGGAGAAGTGGGACCGTGCAAACCTCATGGAGTTCAACAAGGCCAAGTGCAAGCGTGGGAGCAACCCCAGCACAGACACAGGCTGGGGGAGACAGGATGGAGCCGCCTGAGGAGAAGGACTTGGGGGGGGTTAGGTGAGGACTTGAGGGTGTTGGCTGAGGAGAAGCTCCCCATGACCTGGCTTCAGTGTGTGCTTGAACCCAGAACCCCCCCGTGTGCTGGGTGCACCCCCAGAGCGTGAGCAGCAGCTCAGGGAGGGGATCCTGCCCCTCTGCTGTGCTCTGGGGAGACCCCCCCTGGTAAAACCAAGAAGGTTTTACAGTGTCTGCACTGGCTCTGCAGTACAAGCCCTCACTTGCAACCTACCAGACCCATCTCTCCCTATTTCCCAAAGGAATATTCCTGTGGGAGAGGGTCCCAGTGCCAGGATGCAGCTCTCAAGTACCATCAGCCCCACACAGCTCCAGAGACAGACACAGCTACTGCTCAGAACGTCCTTTTAGGAAGGAAAAGATGGGATTTAAATGGACAGTTAAGTAAAAGGAAGTAGAAATGTCACTGAGCAATAGGTGGGAGCTCCGTGAGAGAGCCCTGCACAAAGGCAATGTGTGGGAAGCACAGGGAAGCAGATCCTGCTTCCCAGCACAGCTCCTGCTTTTAAACAGGGCAAACCCCAGTCTGAGGTTCACCTTTAGCCATGAGCAAGCAGCACAGAACAGAGAGAGCCCCAAATGTGCCACTGAAATGAAGTCACCTCTTTATTCTGAGCCTGGATTCCAACCCTCCAGCAGGAAAACAGGAAGGAAATAAAAGGAGTATAAATACAAACCAGCCCCACAGCGGCTGCACAACCTGCCTGGGCCCAAAGGGCTCCACTCAGCATGGTTTCCATGTGGAATGGCAAGGCAAAGCCTAAGGAGATCAGTGCTGTGCAGGAAATGTTGGGGCTGAGCACCTCCTGGGGGGACTGTGGTGCCCAGGCCAAGATCTGACTCTAATTCAACTAGGCCAGAGGTTGCCTGAAGCCCTCAAAGTGACCATGTGGTGAAGGGCCTCTGAATTCATCTCAAAACATATTCCTTCTCACTCTGCACGCTGGAGGAGAGCTCCAGCCCGATCTCAGTGGTTGGGGGCTCGGCCTCGACCCCTGCCCCGGGCAGTGGGAGCAGCATCCACAGTGGAACGGGGGTTCTTGATGGTTTCATCCACGGAGATGATGAGACAGGCGGCCTCGGAGGCGGCCGTCAGCGCGTTGATGCGCACGATGGCCGGTTCCCATACGCACGCCTCGAAGTTGTCAGCAATGTCCTCGTTGTTCACGTCCACACCGTACCACGTGCCCCCCTGCAGGGACACAGGAGGGGACAGGGACCTGTTACTGGGCTGGTAAAGCTGGACGGGGCTTGGAGCAACCTGCTCTAGTGGAAGGTGTCTCTGCCCGGGGCAGGGGGTGGAACTGGAGGAGCTTTAAAGGCTCTTCCAATATAAACCAGGCTGGGATTTCAAGCCATGCACTGGGAAGCAAAGACACAGGGGAGAGGCAGAGACTGGACCCTGCTGCGTGAAGGAAGAACCACAGAATCAACCAGGCTGGAAAAGACCTTTAAGATCATAGAGTCCAACCTTTACCCCAGCAGTGCCAAGGCCACCACTAACCCCTGGCACTGAGGCCTCGGCTACCCGGGCTGTGAACACTTGCAGGGACGGTGACTCCAGCCCTGCCCTGGGCAGCCTGTTCCAAGAATATTTGAGGGGAAACACCCAAAAAGCCTTTGTTGTCAGCAAAGCTTCATAAAAAAGGTGTGTTCCACCTCAGAGAGAAGCTGTAGAAGTCTTCAGGACCAGCTTCCACACCGCTGCTGTCCCACTTCACTGCTTAACAGCCCCAGCATTTGCAGCCCAAGATGGAGCTGCTCCTCCCAGGGCATCCCTCTATCCCCACAATCATCAGTGGGGTGGAACATGGTGGGAACAACCCCTCAAAGCAGCAGCTACTACTGAGAGAAGCCAAGGAGCAAACTGCAGCCTGAACCAGGAAGGTTTGCACTCCACAAGGTCCAAAATGATGGGAGACAACCAGGACCTTCCATCTGCAGCAACTCTGGAGAACATATGGCCAACTCCTATTCTCCATGGCAGGGGGCTGGGACTGGATGAGCTTAAGGTCCTTTCTAACCCATGGGTTCTATGACTGACTTCCATGTTGAAACCAGAAGCTCCCTCCTGACAAATGATGCATCTTTAAGAAGCAACTAAAACCTCCACCAGCTGTGATCAAAGGGAAAACACATTGGTTCCTTCTATAGGAACCTGCACCAAGTGATGTGAAAGAGGACACAAACCTCACATGGGCTGAATTCCACCAGATCCACCAGGAGAAAGAAGAAAAGAAGGAAGGAAGCCACATACAACTCACTGGTTCTCCCCGCAGCCGGAGGTTCAGAGGTGGGCACCTACCTGTGCATGTTTGGCTCGGAGCTTGTTGAGGATGTTGGTGGCATCAAAGCCAGCATTGTCACAGAGCTGGCGAGGAATGATCTCCAGGGCTTTAGCATAAGCACCTATGAGCAGCTGCTGCTTGCCTGGAATGGTCCTGGAATAGTCCCGGAGGTATTTGGAAAGCTCCATCTCTATGGCACCACCACCAGCAACAACCGAGTCGTTCTGGAAGGACAAGGGAAACTCTCGTTACTGTGTGCTGGGTTGGGGTGGAAGGGGTTGGTACAGGGGCTCCAGGGGTGGCTGCTGTGAGAAGGTGCTAGAAGCTTCCTCCATGTCTGAAGGAGCCAAAGCCAGCTGCTTCCAAGGTGGACCCACCACTGGGCAAGGCTGAGCCCATCAGGGATGGTGGCAGCACCTCTGGGGTAGCAGATTTAATAAACAAGAGAAACAAGAGAGGAGGGAGAACATGTGAGAGAAGAGCCCTGCAGACCCCAAGGTGAGTGCAGGAGGAGGCAGGAGGTGCTCCAGGCACCAGAGCAGAGGTTCCCCTGCAACCTGTGCTGAGGCAGGATGTGCCCCCACAGCCCATGGAGGTCCATGGGGGAGCAGATCTCCACCTGCAGCCCATGGAGGGCCCCACGCTGGAGCAGGGGGATACTTGAAGGAGGCTGTGACCACAAACCAGTCTGTGCTTCTGCATAACCCAAACCACCCACAGCTGGGCAGCATCTGGCACACAGGACCAGCAGCTCCACAAGCAGAGCACACATCCATCACACACTTCAGACTCCTCTCATGGTGCTCCCAGCCCACCTTCACAGCTAGGGGACAATGATCATTCAGACTGGTCACTCAGAGAGGGAACAAGTGGCTTTAACAGGCTCTGACATGCACTCAACATCAATCCTGCTACTCAAACCTCCTGCAGATCTACCTGACACAGCCAGAAGGTCATGTTCCCTTCAGGATGGAGGTGCCCCCAGGACACAGCAGGCACAAGCTACAGCTGTCCTGATGATCAGGAGTGCCTGAAAAGCAGCTGGGAAGATGCGGAGACAACACTGCTTTGGCCAAGGAACAGCACTTGAGTTCCTCAATCAGATGCTGCCCGTCTGTGACCTCCATCAGCTGAGAGCTCCTGAACTCCCCACAGAGCCCTCACCCAAATGCAGCTGTGTGAGAAGGTTTCTAGGATGAGTTAGAGCTGTGCCAGGACACCTCAACAACCCCAGTGTCACACCAGCAGGGAGGTATCTCCTCTGGTCCTTACCTTGATGGCTCTCCTGACTATCATGATGGCATCGTGCAGGGATCGTTCTGTCTCCTCCATGAACTGCTCCGCTCCCCCCCGCAGGATTATTGTGCAGGTCTTTGCCTTGGGGCAGCCTGTGAAGATGTTGTATCTGCAAGAAAACAGTGCAAGGAGGGTCATCAGGAGGGACGTGGAGCTGCTGGAGCGAGGCCAGAGGAGGCCCCGGAGCTGCTGCGAGGGCTGGAGCAGCTCTGCTCTGGAGCCAGGCTGAGAGAGCTGGGCTGGGGCAGCTGGAGAAGAGAAGGCTCCTCAAGGGGACACCTTAGAGCAGCTCCAGGGCCTAAAGGGGCTCCAGGAAACCTGGAGAGGGGCTTTGGACAAGGGATGGAGGGACAGGACAAGGGGAATGGCTTGAACCTGCCACAGGGGAGACTGAGATGAGCTTTGGGGCAGAAGCTCTTCCCTGGGAGGGTGCTGAGGCGCTGGCACAGGGTGCCCAGAGAAGCTGTGGCTGCCCCATCCCTGGCAGTGTTCAAGGGCAGGTTGGACACAGGGGCTTGGAGCAACCTGCTCTAGTGGAAGGTGTCCCTGCCCGGGGCAGGGGTTGGAGCTGGAGGAGCTTTAAGGTCCCTTCCCAAGCCAAACCAGGCTGGGATTCTGTGCTTGCACAGGACCACATCCTCACAACTGGTGTATTTACCTCTCTCCTCCAATCTGAGTCTCCTCAAAGAGATCACATCGACCCAGGACATCATCTGACAGCGCATTGACACTTGTCTGAATGGAACCACCACAGGCCTGCACCGAGGGGAAAGCAGCCCAACATTACCAACACTGACAAACGAGACACATGTGCCCAGCAGGCTCCACTTTTCAGAGACAGCTCTGATCTAACAACCACTCCACAGGCCAGATTCAGGGAAAAACCCTTCTACTTCCCCTCCCATCTCACGCATCCCTGCAGGCACCAACAGCAGCAACAATCCTTGACAGCAAAGTAAGACTGTGCTGCTTCCCAGTGCTGACTCACAGGTTCTGGAGTCCAGCAGCTACAAGAAAGCTAAAACCCACTCATGATGGAACAGAGAAGGACATGGGAAAATACACCTCTGCTGATGCAATGTACAGACCCTAACAGAGAACAAGAGCAGAGAAACTAAAGAGCAGTACAGATGCAATGAGGGTGGGATTGTTCATTCCAGCAAGGAACAGCTTTGTCAGTATATGGAACTTCACATCACAACATTACATTGTCCCTGGAAGTGTCCATAAAGCCTGTAGATGAGGCCCTCAGTGCCATGGGTTAGTGGTGGCCTTGGCAGTGCTGGGGCAAAGGTTGGACTTGACAATCTTAAAGGTCTTTTCCAACCTAAGTGATTCTTCTAATTCTATGATTCTATAACTACAGGGGCAAAAATGATGTGATTTTCACTTTAAATCTTTCTGTGCTCAGGCTCCAACTGCTGCCCTGTTGGGGACTGACCAGCCTGGCACTGTTGAAACTAAATCAAGTCTTTATTGTGACCCAAGGAACTCACCATCATTGTTCGCTTGAGGTCTTCTTCTGGGACACGGCCAGCACAGAACATGTCCCTGTCTGCAAAGTACTGAGTGGCCACATCTCCGATGGGAAGCTTGGACAGGACAACTTTGGCTCCCGACTTGTGGATTTTGTCTAGTTTGTCATACAAGATGTTCCACTCAGCATCCACGATGGCCTGGTAGTCCTGGGAGGAGGGAAGAGAATGGGAGAGGTGTTCATGTTACAGAGGGCTGCAAAGAGAGAGCTCTTTAAGAGGCAGGCAGCAGTGGTGCTGCTCCCGGCAGCCCCAGACAGCTGCCTCCTGAGACCTGGAGATGATTTTAGTCACTTCATTTATGCCAAAGAGCCACAACTGTTACACCACTTCCAGCAGCAGAATGGAGTTGATAAAGAGACTGGAAGAACTGGTACAAAGGCAGTGACAGCTCAAGAGAGAGCACAAGGAGCAGGAAGGGGTGACAGTGATGTGTGAGAGGTGCTCACAGAACTGTGAAGGGATGTTGGGGTGCAAAGACTTGCAGTATCACAGGGGGAAAACGCTGATCCCAAGGAACCTGCTTTACCAGGGCGCTTGGGATTCACCAGGCCGTTGTGCTCTGGCTGTAAGTGAAGCTGGGAATCTCACCCAAGGACACAGCAGCACCACAACAGCCAACTACAGGAAACACCATTGTGTCCACCCCAGCAGAGGGAGGGCTTTAAGATCATGGTGGGGCCAAACCCCAGAACAAAGCACATAGAGGTCTTTAGATACCACAGATACACAGGAAACAAACACATGCAGCTTCCCAAGAAGGTGTCAGAGAATGACCATGGATCATAAAAGGATTTTAAGATGGATAAACAACTATTGTCCAATTGTTTGCTTAAATATGGAGAGGCTCTTTTGGGATTCACAGCACTGGAAGGGCACTGTTAGGCATGAAGAAGTCACCCCAAAGCTGATGGCACATCATGGGATAGCTGAGGCACCGTGAGTGAGCAGGAACATGCCCTTAAACCTGTCATTCAGAGTCTATAATTCCCTTCTCCCACATGAGGCATCTGGAACTAGATGAGCTTTAAGGTCGTTCCAACCCAAAGCATTCTATAACCCCCATCTATTTTCAGGGAGGAAAAGGATGTGCAGAAGGGAATGATCACTTCTCCCAGTGGCTCCCAAGCAGGCAGTAGGCATGAGGAAGCAGGAGAGGTTCAGCTCTTACCTCCACAGTGTTCACTCTGATTTCAGCATTGTCCTTCTCAGCTTTGAGCTCCAGCTCCACGTTCAACAAGGCAATTTTGGGACACTGGTACTTCTTGGGCTGCATTTCAAAGCCAGCGTAGCAGAATGTCTTCTTAAAGGCCACTCCAGCCACTAGCTGAGAGTCCTTCAAGACAGGGATCTGTGTTAGGCTCAGCCCCCCAAGGTTGTCTCCACAGGGTTCCTGTCTCCCACAGGAGACTCCCTGCTTTGAGTCCTCATTTCCAAAGCACTCACCAACTGCTGACTCCTTTGAGTAACCCATTTTTAGGGAAAACAAGCAGTATTTTCCTCTATGTGTTCACAAAGCAGCTTCTATCACTCTTTTTCTACCCTCAAGACACCACAGTAAAAGATGCTACACACAAGCTGAAGATCAAGGGATGAAGCATCTGTTCTCTCTCTGATGTCCTTCCCATTTCTTCCCTTTGAAGACGGGTACTTCCCATCCATAGCCACACACTCGAGGGTTTCTTTCCCTCTGGTTTGTTTTCCCATGTTCCATCACCACTTCCAGAATTGTTCTGCAGTAGGATTTGCCCTGCCCAACACTGCCCCCTGACGTGAACTGTTCACTTCACGGCTGGGAGAGAAACCACCATCTGAATGTTTACTCCAGAAGCATCCAACTACAGGCTGCAGAGGTGGCTCTACCCAGACACTGAAGCCCAGAGGATCCCTGTCCCTCCTAAGCCAGGACAAGCACAGCCCCTCTCTTCTGACAGGGTGAGATGCTCCAGGATCTCTCACAAACCAACCCTGAGAAGTAACATGCTAAATTACCTGCCCCATCCTCATGCAGCTCTCAGAGTGTGAGAGCAGAATACAAAGGCCAAACAATCTGGAGTAAGGAGAGCTGCTTTAATCCAAACAGGAGACACCACCCTCCCCAGGGGAGCAAGTTCTGAAAGTCTCAAACACCAGAGGCCCAGACACCACACAAACAGATGCTGAGATGTTCCTAATTCACTAAATCAGTTGCCTGGGGTGATTATAATGTCTGTTCTCAATGAAAATGCTCCTGCAGAGCATTTACAGATGGTAACAGGGTAATAACTTGGGAGAATGTGGAGGGCTTTATTTCTCCAGACGGGTGCCACGTGCCCCAACCTAGAGGACACAGGCAGGGACACACCAACTGTCCACAGCCCAGGAACAACCCCCTGTCATGTACCCACAAGCAGCCCCATACACAACAGTGTGGTATGAACCTCAGAGCCCTCCTGCCACCACTGGATCAGCTCCTTCACCAGGTTTCCTTCCCATGTTTCCCAAGCCAGGACCAGATCTAACAGCACTTACTTCCAAAGCACCTCCTTGCACCTTCTTTATTCCAATCATTTTGAGTTGTAACAAGTCATCCAACATCATGACAGCATCTACAACCATCTTGGAGAAAACCTCCTTGCTCTGGGAGATGAGCTTAGAGCTCAGGGCTGTGGCTGCACACTTCTCCAGGAGGCTTCTCTGCTCTCTGCAAGAAAGGAAGGAGAAAGGTCTTGGTCACTTGCTGGTTCTTTCTGCAGGCTCAGAAACCACCAGTTATGGCTTAAATCCACTCTGACAGAGGTAAAGATCAGCTCCTCTTCCATGGAGAGGGAAAACAAGGCACACACATCAAGGCACACTGTCAAAGTGCAATCCTCCCTTGTAGAACAAAGCATTGGACCAGCACTGACCAGATCAATTGGCTTTTAGACACCACAGGCCTGAGCTAAACAGGGCTCAGCATCATCCCCTCCCTCATCCAAAGGCAGTGAGAAGTGTATGAAACTCTCTAAACGTAGCATATTCTCTGAAGTGTTGTGTTCAGGTTTGGTCCCAGCTGTACACAAAAGCTGGCTGAAGAGATGGGTTGAAGAGAATCCAGAGAAGGGTCACAAAGATGATCCAAGGGCTGGGAAGTGTGTGAGGAAAGGCTGAGAGAGCTGGGACTGTCCAGCCTGGAGAAGAGAAGGCTCAGGGGAGACCTTGTCACCATGTGCCAGTGTTTGGAGGGTGGCTACAGGGAAGATGGAGACTCCCTTTTGACAAGGAGTCCCAAGGGAAAGACGAGGGGTGATGGGAACAAGTTGCTCCTGGGGAGATTCCCACTGGACACGAGAAAAATGTTTCCCAATGAGAACAATCACTGAAATAATCACCCAAGGGAAGTGGTGACTCCCCAACATTGGACACTGTTAAGATTGGGCTGGACACGGTGCTGGGCATCTGGTCTACGTCATGCTGTGCCTGGAAAGGTTGGAACAGATGATCCTGGAGGTCTCTTCCAACCTGGGATTCCATGAACTCAGGTAATGTGTGCCATAACAGAGAGGATGATACAAAGGACACCAAGGAAATACGGATCCAACAGCTAAAAGTGATCTGATTCTCAGTAAATGAGCATTAACACTGTCCCAGACTGCAGCAAGAGCTGCAAGTCACCACCACTGCTGCAACAAAGAAATGAGGCCACTTATTTTGGTCCCAGCTTCCTCCATGTGCACCGGAAGACACTGGCCTACATACACCACTGCAGCCCAAGTGAGAGCAGGACATCTCCCTGAAAGGAGAAGGGAATTCCCAGACGCTCTGGAATAACCCTTGTGTGGGGCTGTTTATCCCGACCTCGAGACCTCAGCCAGAGCCACAGCAGAACTCAAACACCCTCACACCATCTGACTGAGGCTCAGCTCCACAACCAGGTCATCTCCAAGGGAAACTTACTCTTTATCTTCCTTCTTCACTGAAACTGCAATGTCTTTGATCTTGTTTACAGCCTGTCAAAACACAAGGCAAGAGCTGGATTAATGATTCATGCTCACAGCGGATCCCATCTCCAACTCTTCTCTTTGTGTTTTATGGTGTCTTTTATTCCCTACTTCAACATCACTCAAGTTTCAAGCATTTAGGCTATTCCAGCATAGTAAGAAACACACCAAAGGCAGTTTAAGAGGACTGGGAAGAGGCTCAGAGCTGCTCCACTGTCTTCAGCAGAGAGCTGGGGAACCAAAGGGCTACTGAGGGAGTTCACCTCCACAGAAGACTCAGCTTAGTGGGGCTGGTGGGCTTCATGAGGCAGAAGTTTTACTAAGGAGTAGCAGAGATCGGGAGAATGGGAAACAGATTTTCCCATGTATTCATTCTTCCTTGGGGAAAAAAGTAAACAGAAAGGAAGCAACAGTGCTCCAGAGGTACTAACTGAGTAACAGCTCACAAAAGGCAGCTGATGTTTGCAGTAAGACATTACAAGATCACTACTGTGCCTCCCCACTCCCATTCAGCACTGACTTTTGCCCCAGAGTGTGTTGGGTTTGCTCTTTGGCCCAGAATTCCCGTCTGCAGGAGCCCATGAGAGCCCTGAGCAGGAGCAGCTCTGCCTCACCAGCTGCGTGGCTGTGCGGAAGGCACGGATGATGATCTGAGGATGGAGACCTTCCTCTGCGTAGGGCTTCACTTGCTTCAGGAACTCAGCCGCGAGAAGAGTCACAGACGTGGTCCCATCACCCACCTGCATGGAGAGGAGACACTGTGTCATCCACATCAGCACAGGAGTTCAAGGGGAAATGAGATTTCATCGAATCAGAGTGGTTTGGGTTGGAAGGGATCTTAAAGCTCAGCCAGTTCCACCTCCCTGCCACAGGCAGGGACACTAAGATTTAAGTTATCACAAAAGAGAAAGCATCAAGAAAGAAACCAGAAGAAACAACAGCATTCCATGTGCAATTCCCAGCAGGTAAAAGCCCACAGAACCTCTGCCAGACAAGAGCCTGCTGCTGCAGGTCATGCTACTAAACCCGGGCAGGTTCTCCTCCTACCTCAGCATCCTGAGATTTAGCGATGTCCACCAACGTCTTCGCAGCCGGATGGACAACATCAAGGAGCTTCAGGATGGTGGCCCCATCGTTTGAGATGGTGGCTTTGCCTAGGGTTGATGGGAAAGGGTATCAAGCTTGAGTGCTGTGATTAAAGCCCCTGTCACCTTGCAAGGGCGCCCAGAGCATGAGGGAGCTTTTCAGACCTCAGAGAGACGTTGATACAACACTAATTCCAGACCAGCCAGTCTCACTGGGCCTCACCACCTCACCCTTTGGGAGCAGGTCCAGCCCACAGGTGCCTTAACTCCGGCTACTAAGGAGCAAACAGTTCCCTCGGGTAGGTCTGACAATTATTCTCTTCCTTTTCAACAGCAGAAGCCAGAGTCAAGGTGTTAAACTGAGCACTGAGACAGAAACTGAACCTCTAGCACGAGATTTAAGCAGAGTGAGGAAGTCTGAAACCAGCAAATGCTGGTTTTAACTGGTATGAAGATACGAGTGAACATGGAGATGATCCCTGAGTAACGTCCACGTGGCTGTGGAAGGCCCAGTGCTTACCCCGGTCATCCACGATGAGTTTGTCCATGCCGCGAGGTCCCAGCGTGGTGCGCACGGCCTCGGCGATAACCTGGCAGGCATTGATGTTACTGACGAGCTGCGGGATGCCCTGCGAGGTGTCCGTGCCCTCCTGCAGCAGGATAACTGGGGTTGGCTGCAGAGACAACACACACCAGAGTCACTCCTCCAGGCCCAAGAGCCTACAGGTAACCTGGAGATAACCCCTCACACAGCCAAGCAGCTTCCCAGAATGAAACCAGACCAAAACCAAACCCTACATCCTCCTTAAATATTCCTCTGCCTTCACACAACCCAACTGCTTTTCATCTCCCACAGCACAAATGGAAATCATGGAATCACAGAATGGTTTGGAAAGGGACATCAAAGCTCATCCGGTTCCAACCCCTGCCCCGGGCAGGGACACCTTCCACTAGAGCAGGTTGCTCCAAGCCACTGTGTTCAACCTGGCCTTGAAAA
>NW_009938776.1:562-1082 GCF_000696875.1 Nestor notabilis | reverse complement strand
TCTCCCCAGAGCGCAGCAGAGGGGCAGGATCCCCTCCCTGAGCTGCTGCTCACGCTCTGGGGGTGCACCCAGCACACGGGGGGTTCTGGGCTCCAGCACACACTGAAGCCAGGTCATGGGCAGCTTCTCCTCACCCAACACCCCCAAGTCCTTCTCCTAAAGGCTGCTTCTAACCCACTCACCTTTCTCCCTCCAGGACCGTACCATAACTATCCCAAAATAAGCAGGCTTCCCCAGCACAGCAGGAACTGCAAAGTTCTGATTGTGACTGGACAAGACAAAACACACAGTAACTACTGAGCAAGGAACTGCACAACTGCTGCAAACAGGTCAGTGATTTATTATTCTTATTATAGTACCAGCACGATGCTCGGCAGGACACAGCAGCCTTTTGCCCCTCACACCTCAAATCTAGAGTTCAAGCTGCCCCAAAGATGGCAACTGCTGGAAGATGTGTGGGAGACTGAGATGAACTCTTAGGCAGAAGCTGTGGCTGCCCCCTCCCTGGCCGGGTTCAAGG
>NW_009938776.1:0-543 GCF_000696875.1 Nestor notabilis | reverse complement strand
CGGCGTGAGTGGAAGGTGTCCCTGCCCAGGGCAGGGGTTGGAGCTGGAGGAGCTTTAAGGTCCTTTCAAACACAAACCAGTCTGTGAGCCTATGAAGTGATGACACCCCCTTGACAGTGCACTGTGCTGGAGACAGCTCAGAGGGTATCGGGGGCCGCAGCAGACCAGGCTTCTCACTGCTCTGAGCCTGCACCAGCCCTTTCCTGAGATCAAACCAAACGTGCCTCAGAGGCAGAGCTCAAACACAGCCGAGGTTTGAGACACCCAGTTCTGAGCAGCCACCCGCGGGCACGGAGTTGTACTGCGGCTGTTGCACTGAGTGGCTGATGCGCCAGTACAAGGCGGGTGTGAGGATCACGGTCAGGACTGCCTGAATCCTGGAATGATTTCTGTGGAACGCATCGTAACGAGCTGTTCCTCACCCACCAAAGCGGGATCTGAACGGCGCAGAAACCCTTTATCCCCGATCGCGTGGAGGCAGACATGGGCTGCAGCCTGCCCGCTCCTGAGCCACACAACGGGGCTCAGAGCTGGGGGGCTCCG
>NW_009938775.1:0-5197 GCF_000696875.1 Nestor notabilis | reverse complement strand
GCAAGTTTAATCAGAAAATAGTCGATTCTGGCCAGCGGTGTCTTGGGGTTTGTCACAGGAAATGTCCTTTCTATTAAGCAATCGCCCTTGTCTAGTGCAAGCCATTTCCTGCACATGAAGAACCAGGTCTTCCTAGTGGACGTGTTCTCAACTTTGGCTCTGCTTAAGAACCAGCTTGGAGATGCGCCCTTGTTATTGTGCCAGACCTTGAGGGAACAAATGTCTCCCAAGTCTTCCTTAGTAGTTAACAGAAAGCAGTCCGTGCTTCCTTTTTGGAACGATGGAAAGCGTGGATGCCATAAACAATGGACATCGCTCATGCCGTTCTGGCCGCTGAGCTGAAGAAAGACGTCAGCTGTGGTTCCAGCTCCCCAGCGACTGCCTGTGTATAAAGTGACCAAAAAGCTCACTTTGTCAAAGGGGTCATTGTCCGGCAGAACTACAATCTTGTTCTTGCCAACCCTGTCAGCTTTGTCCTTTCTCATGGCCCAGAGGGACAAGAGAAAGTAGACGGCAAAAATAAAGAGCACTGTTAAGAGAGTCACTGGGTTTTTATGGATGTCTGCTATCAGGATTTTCCCCAGATCTACTGTGTTGGGGGTAACTATTACTTTGGCTGCCAGGAACCTGATGTCAAATGTGGATGCGGTTGATGCAGCGTGGACTGACAGGCTTCTGCGACTCCGCTTCATATTGCAGACACAGTGAATCTTCTGCCAGTCAGTCATGGAGCCAAGCCTGCACGAGTCTTCTCTCCACAGGTTTAGAACCCCCTCCAGAAACAAGCACTGATCACTAAAAATGTATATGCTCACCAGTCTCTGGCTTTGATACCTTACGAAATAGGGTGTCATCAAGACAACGGAGATGTTCTGAGTGTCAGTTCCACTTCCTTGAGCTGTGGCTCTCAGCAGTGACTCTGGGAGACAGATTATATAGGGAGCCTTGATGTTACAATCAGTGGTGGCGGTCTCGGTTTTGCTTGCAACTGTTGGCATGTTGTGAGAAGCAGCAAACGAAGCTATGGGATGAGCATCAGTGATGTTGGGGCCTGTAAATACTAGCACCTTGAAAGTAACTTCTAATTTTGTGAGGATCTGGATATATATGCTGTTGGTGTTTCTGTTGACTTCTAAAGTAAATCCTCCAGTTGTGTAAGCTTCTGTTTTATCAGGTCCCATTGTTAACTGAAAAGTTGAAGATTCCTTATCCTTTCTAGCAATTGTAATTTCTGCTCCTTCAGGCACTATCCCTCTCTGATCCCCATTAGCCTTGGTCTCTGCCATTTTGAACCCGAAGACTGTTGTGATTTCTGTTGTGTAACCTAACCAGGGGAAGGGGTTCTCATCAAACTCAAAAAGGGCAGTGGAAATCACAGCATCATGGGGCAATTCAGAATAATTTCCCTTTTTCAGTGATGGATAAAAGCAGTTCCTGCAGGTGTTTGTTGTAGAAGAAGCATTTACACTGTTCAAGGTTTTATCTTTCTTCAGAGTGATGTTCCAGTGTTTTGTTTCTATTAGAGTATCCGTTTCTCCAGGGACTTTGCCCTGGAGAACTATGTCTGTTAAATTTTCCATGACGGAGAAGACTTGTTTAACTGCACCTACATTGACATTCCTACGTTGCAGAAGAGCAGCTCTCAGGATGTTGGACAAGCATGTTAGTATTCCACTACTCTGAATTTCTGCTTCCTCAGACCAATGCTTCTTGTTCCTCTGTATCTTCAGCAATCCTGTAATTTCTGTCAGTTTCCTAATGGCAAGGTCTTGTGACCTAAAGTTCAATTCACCAGGGTTGTCTGTGACTTGAGAAAGAGAAGCAACTACTTGGTTGATTTCTATTATGCTTTCAACTGAAATATTCAGGGCTATTTTAATCAGGCTTTCCCGAAACTGAGCGTTAGGGAGCTGGATGGTTGGTGTGGCTTTAATATAGTTTAAGACTGAGGCTGTCAGATAAGCCAAATAACCTGCGCTAAAATAATCTCCGGTCTGGAGATAAGATGTCATTGGTGCGCTAAAACCACTTACTGAGGCCAGCAGTTCATGAAACACAACAGCTACTGGTCGACTGTCAATTGGATTCTGCACACGGGCATATAAATTCACCTGGGTAAATGCCCCAAGGGAATCGTAGACTTGAATGTAAAGTGTCAAGGCGTACTTCTCAGACGGCACTCCAATAGGGAGAAATGATGGAGGAGTTTTAGGCTGATAACCAAAGTACATAATTATGCCGAATGTATTTTCCTCCACAGAAGTTATTTTGGTAGTTTTGTCAGAAGCTACTATTACTTTATATGTCAGAGGTAAATTGCTGTCAGAAAATCCACTGCATTGAACAACAAATTTTGTCAGAAAAGCAGTACCCCAGCGAGGGTTGATAATACACTTGCCAGACCTAGGGGGAATATTTATCTTAAATGCATACCTGTAGATGGATGACCTACCATCCCAGGTAGTTACTTTTAACAGAAGTATGTAGGATTGATGTGCAGTCTTTGTAAAAGTCAGAGCATGTATAGACAGGTAAGTCCCATATCTCCCTGTTGAGGTTCTGGAAGACCAGTCAAAGCTAATTTCCGTAGAGTTTTCTGAAAAAAGGGACCAGTAGTAGACTGGCTGGTTGTGTGTTCTACAGTTCAGGCATTTTCCAGATAAGGTAAATCTCTCTGTTGGAATGACACTGCTCCCGCAGTTTTCGAGGCATGTCACATCCAGAAGGAGCTGGGAGCCAGGCTGCACATTTACAGTTTGGTCGGCGTAACTCATCCTTGTATCCTTTTGAATCACTAGACGGAAGTAGTACATGGCATTTCCTGGGAGGGATTCTGGTGGCATTGCTTGAACTGGATCTGAGGATCTTAACCATTTCAGATCACTCTGGGCTGGATGGCATTTTTTTCCAGGGCTGATTTTCATGTTTTTGTAGTCTGATGCCTCTTTAGTACAGTACCAAGTAAATGTGATTCCCCCTAGTCCTTCCCATGTGTATGAATCAGGATCATAGGATGCAGAGCCATTGAGAACCCAGTTGTCATAAAAACCCACTGTGCGGAATCTGCCTCCTGCAATATTTGCCACCAGGCTGCTCCTCTCAATCAGAACGTAAATCTTATCTGAGTTCCTGACAACTTCTTTGGTAGCAGCCACGATTATCTCAAGAGTGAAATTAAACAAATACAGCCCATAATCTAAAGCAAATCTGGGAACTGTTAATACTATCTTTTCTATACCGTCAAATGAAGAAATATTCATTGGGTTTGTCCAGTCTGGAATAGTTGTTAAGTCCTGAAGAGGATAGACACGCCAGAAGGGTTTAATAATTCTGACAACTCTGCAATCTGCCATCACTTTGGCAGCGAGAATAAAATTTGCCGCCCTCTTCTGGCGCAAGATAGAGCTATGAATAGTAGGTCTCTCTATATACACGCTGTATATTTGACAGGTTTTTTCCTGGCAAGACACTGGTACTTCTATGGTTTTTGCAGCATAGTTGTTGACTCTGGCTCTTAAAAGAGCTGGTGTAGGTGCACTTCTGGTACAGTTCACTTTTGCCACAAACCCTGTATATTTCTCTGCATCAAAGGGTAAAGCAGAGCGACGGACAAAACGTGTGGCGTTTCTTACATGATCATTGTAGGTGTATGTGCTATTCTGGAGAAGGTTGTCTTTTTGAGTTCCAAAAATCTGTAGATGGAAGGTCCACTCACATTGTAGCATTGGATGTTGTGCAGGGATAAACCACACTAAATAAGTAAAGCTCTGCAGAAAAGGACTGCTGCTGCTGAAAACGTGGACTTCAAGGTCTCTTTCTGCAAGGGACCTAAACAAAGTCCTCTTCTGATTCACATAAAGGTACATGTTGAACTTGTACGAATGGAAGGCCACAAACTCTATGGAGAATAAATAGGAGAAGCACCTGTGTTGGTAGAACACAGTGTGTGTGTTAGGGCCGTCTGTGGAAATAGGGCTGTTGTTATCTTTGGTAGCGTAAAATGTTCCATGGTTGTACCTGAAAACATACATGCTACTGTTGGCTTTCCCTGGCTGAAGATTGACATGGGTGGGAGTTTCTCTGCCTGCAGTTAGAGTGAGAGTACCATTGAGCAGATGTATTTCTCCTCTCAATTCCTCAAACCTCCTTCCATCAACAGGAAAGTAAATGCTGGCCACCACCTCACCCAGGTTCTGAGGTGTGGGGACAGCACAGAAGTTGCTCTGTAGGGTAAAGGCACTGTAGGAACGGACCCAACTTCCTATACCCTGTGTGTCCACCAGTCTGTAGGCCACTGCTCGTGGGGTAAGGGGCTGAAGCCTCCAGGAGAGGCTGAGTGGCTGTTGAGAAACACTAAGGAGTTTGGATCTGATGCTGAGGACATGCAACAAGTCAGGCTCTACCTTGAGAGAGAGGCTGATGTTTATCTGAGGCATCTGCTGAATGCTGACTGAAGCAACATGGAGCCCAGGATGCCTGTAGCGCACAGTCAAGCGGTAGCTGTAGTAGGTGGCACAGGTCTGCTGCAACTCGGCTGTTGGGTAGATATCAAGTGGTGGCGTCTCTTGGTGCTCACTGCTGGGAAGGAGAAGGGCAGATGGGCTGCCTCCCTGGCTGCTGAAGCGGTACTGCCAGCTGACACTCTTGAGACGTGCACACCAGCCCAGCTCTACTGGCTGCCACACGAGGATCAGGTGTGTCCGGGGCCAAAGCACAAAGAGCCGCATGTCCTGTGCAGACATCTCGACGCTCACGTTGTGATGGAAGCACTCAGGTGCAACACATGAAGCAGATGAGCATTGCACTGTGAGAAGGCTGAAGCCCACGGGTGGAGGATCACTGCCCGTTGGGAGGCCTGTTTGCAGCTTGACCTGGCCTGACCAGCGCGAGGTGTTCTTCACCCAGGCCGAGTTCAGGTACCAGACGCAGTGGGGTGGGGATGGTGGCCACCCTGTTTTCCTCTCTACCTCTGGCCTTGCTGCCGGGGCGGGCTGGTAACGCAGGTTCATGGTGCTGCTCCGCAGGCATGAGACCCGGCGCTCATTGTCCTGCCCTTGAAAGACTTGTCCATGAGGGCCCCAGCAGCTCACCAGCAGGGGCGGTGGCTGGAGGCGGGGAGAGGAGACCGTCGAGCCTTGGGGCCTACAGCAGAGCAGCAGCAGGAGCAGGTGAAGTCAGGAAAGGGGAATGGATAAGT
>NW_009938774.1:63071-68144 GCF_000696875.1 Nestor notabilis | reverse complement strand
TACCCTGGTGCAGGCTGAGGGGGCACCGGGCCGGGCAGCGCCAGACAAAGAGAGGGAACAGCTCAGTCGTGCCGGTGAGAAAGTTGACGTGTGAAATGTGTTCGGGAGCCTGCTGGGAGGAGAGGCGAGGGGCTGGGGCCGGAGCTGCTGTGGGCTCGGGGGTTCGCCGCGGGGTTCTTCGGAGCCCAGCGGTATCGGCGGGGTGGGGAGCCAGCGCCGTGTCCCCTTACCCAGGTAATGCGTCGGGTTGGGTGTCAGAGCTGCTCCTCAGAGATGTAAACAGTCTGCCAGGTGGGCTCTGTGAGTACACTTGAATGAAGTTTGCAGGTGGTGTGGATGGGGTGGGTTTGTAATCACCGAGACGTTTTTAATTAGTGCTAGAGGAAACTAGGAAAAAGTGAGCAACTGGGAAACTGAGAAGCGCACGGAGGTCTTGGAACAGTAGTAGATGGCAAGCTGGAAATGAGTTTGCAATGTGATATGACTGCAGTAAAAGCTTAGTTCTGTACTTGGGCAGTACAGGCACGTGGATCAGTACTTTGTGGGAAATGAGGGGCTATACCCTTGCAGTGCAATGGCTGTGTGATATGATTGCATTTGGAATATGTTCGGATCTGTACTGCATTTTACCAAAATGCTGCTGAAAATCTAGCAGGAATTCAGAAGGGCTAATAAAAACTCTCAGTGCTGAAGGAATATACTAACTTATTCTAAGTAAAATATGTAGAGCTGAGCTAATGAAGAAGACGTAGCACAAATACCTGAACACTGCTGTATAAGGTAGAACATAATTATGCACTGTAATTCTTCAAGCTGATCCATTACTGAAGCTTCTTTAGTGCTCTGGGGAGGGACTGACACCCAGAATCTTGCTACCAAGTGAAGGTATTGCTGGGGTTTAATTAATACGGTTTGTGGGTTGGATCACTCACTGCATAAGTACAAAGAGAAGCAGAATTCAGATTTACAGAAAGAACTTCCTTCTGGTGAACAAAGAGAGTCTGAAAGTCTCTTGTGTTGTGAAAAACTGTACTAGAAAGACAGTCAGCCAAGGAAATGTGTTATGTCATCCACTGGTAGATGGTCTGCACTGGATAATCTCAATTTCTAATTCATTGGATCTAGATTTTAAACATAAAGTATCGATTATTTAGTAAGTTTAACAAGATTTATGGTTACAGAGTTTGTGGGGTTACTCATAAGGAAGGAAGGCATGTTGAGGCCTCAGGTACTTTAACTCCTTGCGGTTTTACTGACTTCATTAGTTTTACGTAAGTTGTCTAAAAGAACAGTTTCTCCCTTTCACTAGTATTAGGCAAGAGTTGTCCATAATTTTTATTATAACAAAGGTCTTAACGTATCTCTTCAGATTTTTCTGCTGTAATTTTTCTGCTTTTTTGCTACAAGAGATTGATTTCTGTCATGAAACTTGTGGCCTGAAAAGGGCTCTTCGTGTATTGTGCATGGAGGAAAACAAAAGCAGCTTCTGTTCTGAGGAAGTAATTCCAGAATTAAGGTGGTTTTCACCAGTTTTGTCATTTGAAATTTGGATTGGTTTTATCCTCTGTTGCCTTTGGTTTGTTTTGCTTGGGTTTTTTTTCCCCATTCTATCATTTGCTATCATTTCTATTATTTACTAGTGTTACCTAGGTAGTTGCCAATAACCTTATTGGCAAGAAATTAGAGGAACACAAGGAAGAAATTAGAGATCTATCAACAATGCCTAATTTCTGGAAACAAGTTTCTCTTGTTTCTCTTCTCACAATTGTTACCATCATCATTCTGCCAATAGTTATATCAATATGTATCAATATTTAGAAGTCTTAAAAGACAAGAATTGTAGGGCTGTTGAGTTCCATGGCCAGATGCTGGAATTACAAGTGACGGTCCAGTGCAGAACCAAGGTGTGTGAGTTCAGGTACAGTGTAAATGTCATCATACTGCTTATGGAACAAAGACTGTTTCCCAAAGCTCTGATAGTTGGATACATTTTTTTCTGGATTGAAAATGGCAACACATGGAAAAAGGCAGATCATCTGAGCCACTCCAGACCTGTCCAGTCTGGATGAATGAACCTGACACATGGCCCAGCCTGCTCCTTGGGTTCATTTGCTTCTGCCAGGCTCCTGAAATTGGCTTCTGAAGATGGATGGACAAAGTACACAGGCTGCTGCTTTAGTGGTTTTTCACGACTCACTAGGGATTCCTTTTGGGAATCACTGGACTATGCTGATCCATTTAACTAGCACTCTGCTGCAGTGTGAAAAGACCTAAACTGGTAAATCAGCAGTCTCGGGGCTCCCTGTGCCACACTCCATCAATGTGGCACAGACTTGCTTGAAGTCTGGTTTTTAGAAGGAAGAATCACTTACTTCTGCTGCCTGCAAGTGTGTTTGAAAGTACAGTTAAGAGCCTGATTCTGCCAGAAATGTACCCGTTACACAAGTGGTTTTCAAAGTAAAGGAGCAGGTTTATATTTGGTCCTTGGCTGGAGGCTCTTAGCATCCCTTGCTGCTTTGGGTCAGTGTTTGGTGGAACCCTGTTTATGAATCTGGCGTAATGATCCTGGTGCAGCTGTCTGCTCCCCTCTGCTTGCTGGCACTGTTATTGTGAAGCAGCAGGACGCTGGAATAAGAATCCTGTCCCATTATTATTTATTTTACAGTAGTGACTGGAAGTCTCATTGTGCTGAACACTGTGTAAACATGCACTGAGTGACTGTTCCCCTCCCAGCAAGGTACAACAGATGTGAAGGGATCAGGATATGAGCACACCTTTTGCAGCGTATGGCTATAGATGCAATCTTAGATGTTAAATCATTGGGGAAATACCCCAGCTGACTGTTTGCTGTCCTTCTACATGCATTTTTACAAGATTCTGTTAAAACTCTCCATTTCTCTTTAAGATACTTGTAACTCCCTATCTACACAATAAACACATGCAGCCAGATTAAGGAACATTATTGTAAGAGGTAGGGGGAAGATAAGAGAGCGCTAGCTGTGGGGAATAACTCTTGATATTAGAAAATAGACACAATAGCATTAGAGATTCTTATAGAAGGGCTGACAATAACTGCATAAGTGTAGGAGAGTGAAAAATAAGAGCAACCTTCTGAATTAAAATTGCATTTGAAACATTTTTTGTGACTTCTGCATATGGAGTGGAGGGGGTTTTAGCTTGGCATTGCACCCTAGCAGTGAATAACCTTTTGAAGTTTATTGTCAGTGTTGACATTCCAGAATGCTGCAGCATTACAGATATTTGCTGGAGGTGCAGAAGGTAGCCACAAGGGTCCTAAAATTTCAGAATTTATGTTTGCCTTGTTTTGCACAGGTTTTTTTCTGCATTTAAATAATGTAAACCAGCTTTTAAAGGAGTTCAGATATGTCTTACACAGGTATAGTAAAATAGTAGGATATTTTATGTTGTATTACTTCTCCAACTAGATTTGATCTTAAAAAGTACCATTCTTTTTTTTCACAATTCGTTGAAGAATAGCATCAGGGTTAGTCTAGTTTGTGTAGGACTGGTTGCTACCAGGCAATACAAGGCAAAAGGAATCATTGACCCATTTTATCTTGGGCTTTAGAATTTACCAATATAAAGTGTAGAACTTGCCTTTCATCTGATACTGATGTCTTCCTAGATGTGGGAACCTGCTTCTTCTTTTAGTAGAGATGCTGGGAGTCAGTAGGTCATAGACATAATGACCTGCCCTTTGGTAGTGGTAAGTGAAGAAACATAGTCCAGCACACAGACAAGCTCTGGTCAAAAGTATTGATTGGATTCTTTATCATCTTTCTTGGAAAAGTACTGTAAATGCACTTGCTGATTGGGTTTCAGAGGATGCCTAGGGAAAAGTTGAGAGTGAGTTGGAAAACAGAAAATAATGTTATCCAACCTCATACTATTTTACCAGTGTGGTGCTGTTCCACAGAGGACCTCTATTTGCTTTCTAGGGAATTTACTGCGTAGAATTCCTCAAAGTGCAGGGTAATGATTAAAGCAAGAATTAAAAGCATTACTTCTTAGAAAGTGATTGGTCCTTACTTGATTACAATTCAAATCTAAGTGAAATTAATCCTGAAACTTGTTGAAAAGTCTGTAGGAAAACCTAGATTTTTATATTTACAGAAACTGATAACAGCCTTCTGTGTATTCAGTTTGTTTTAACTACTTCTGGTTTTATATTGCTGAACTTTTTAATGATCCTTTATTTCTTTCTCTAGTGGTATGTCTGCAACACAGAACAGTTGTCTGAATCCCTTCAACCTATTTTTGTCCAGAGTTACCTTGACCAAGGAACACAAATCTTCTTAAACAACAGCATTGAGAAATCAGGCTGGCTGTTTATCCAGCTCTATCACTCTTTTGTGTCCTCAATTTTTAGCCTCTTTATGTCTAGAACATCTATCAATGGGTAAGTGAAAAGTCAATCTTAGGTAAACTGAATACAGTCTGGATTTAGAGTTTTCAAGTGTTCAGCCATACCCCTTGGTCTATCAGCTTTTCTTAAATTTGTAGTTTTCCCTTTGCCAGTCTAACAGATCTGAAATGCCCTACTGTGCTCTTTGTGCTCAGCCCTCTTAACTGAAGAACACCATTTCCAGTATGGGGGCACAGAGGAGGTGATCGCAATTAATAAGAGAAAGTTGGAGAACTCTAATTATATTTTATAACAATTATATTCATTTCCTTCTGAATAAGAGAGTATTCTCTTTGTGTCTTTTCCCTCTGTTTTCTGCCTGCCCCAGCCTTACTCTTTACCTACTGCCTTATCTGTATCAGTTATTGTTGTGATTGTCCTTGTTGAAGGTGGCTGTACCCCAGTCAATTCTGTATCGCATCTAAAACTATTTCTACCACAGAGTGTGTGCACACCCACTGCACACCTGGGCAGATCACTAAATAATGCAGAAGTTGGCAGAGTGTTGTTTGGTAACATGAATGTGGAACAGAATTCTGTCTTTTCTCTTATTCTGTAAAACTTAATTTCACCTACATTTGTCTGTTACCTGTACTTGAACAGGTAACTTCTGACACAGCATGTTTGACTGGGAACCATCAGCAACA
>NW_009938774.1:0-63040 GCF_000696875.1 Nestor notabilis | reverse complement strand
TCGCCCGTGCAATAGTTTGTAAAATACTATTTTCCTGGTCTTACTGCATCCCCCTCTTCTGTGGCTGCAGGCGAGGGGTGGGGGTAGCAAATTGTGGGGGCTTTAGTATTTTTTCCCAAAGAAGTCAGTGCCTTTTTTTTCTCACATCACCCCATTCAGACATATTTTTAACAGCTTATCAGTTTTGACCTTATGAAGAATGCATTTTGTTACATCTACCTGATTTTTCCACCATCCTCACCTCTGCATCTACTGCATGCTTCTGTACTATCTGGTATGAGCATAGTAGCTGCCTACCAAGGCTAGAAAAATAATCTCTTCCCTTATTTTCTAACCAGATGACTTGATGAGCTTCCCTGTGGTGTTCTTAGTTACTTGTAGCTTTATATAAAGGTTCCTTTGGTCTGCTCTTCTTCCTTTCTCTTCCTTTTTTTTTTTTTTTTTTCCTTTTTTTTCAAAGGCCCTCCAGTGCTTTGAATACCACCTTATCGTGCTGTTAGGAATAATAGCTATGAGCCAATTACCAGTGTGGACTGACACAAGTGTACTGCAAGGGGGCTCTACTTAAATTGTCTGTGTTCTGTTTACTTTTATACATTTATTATCCTGCTTTAGTTTCTTCTGTATGACTTTGTGTACTCTATCCTTTTTGTTCATTTGTTTCTTTGTGTTTTAGTACAGTCAATCTTTCCTTGGCCACCTCCTTTTCACATATTTTTATTGTTTGATTATTTTTATCTTTGTTTACCATTTTTTTTCCCCCTTGGACGTAGAAGATTTCTGTTCATTGTCTTTGTTTAACCTGCTATCCAAGGTATTTATCTACTTTCAGTCTATTACTGACCAGTTCTTTTTCCTCTGCTTGTTTTCCTAAATGTTTCATCTTCTGAATTCCGTTATGACAACTGAAATCTGTCACTGTGTAGTCTTCAAACAGTTACAGGCGGGTATGTCATTGACTTGATCCATAAGGAATCCAACTGTCACCTCTACCCAATTCCTTAATGAGTTCCCTATTTTCTATTCCACAGCTCTTCATGTTGAATGCAGGATCTGCAGACAGCAGCAAAAGCCATTGTAACATACAATTAAAAAAAAATCCTTTTTTTCACTCCAGCAGTGTTAGCCCCATCCCTTCTTTAAATCTGTTTCCTGGCTTCCCTCCTAGTTCCATATCCTATTCCTCATTCATTGTGCACACCTCTGTGTTGCAGCCATTTTATTTCCTCTTTTATTTCATTTATTATTATTTTTATTTTCCTAAGGTAGGTGGCAGAGATTCAGATGTGCAAATATGACAAATAAAGTCCAGCCTTTATCTTTTCCTCTCTTTCTCTCCCCCTCCTTTTTCTCTTTTTTTCTAATGTGATCATTTTCTTGAGCTGCACCCCGTGAGCTCTTCCTCACCTAATCAAATTCCTCCTGAAGTCTTAACCACTGTAACTGCATGTGGCTGTGTGTTTGATCTCTGACAAGTGCAAGGCAAGTTGAACTGGATTTAGAATTTATCTGAGCAGTGACCTTGCCTACTATGTATGCACGACTGGTTGCTGCCAAAGCACATTCTAAATTACTTTATTGTCCTTCCTGTTAAAGTTTGTACAAAATGGGTCATTTCTTTGTTTTTACATTTCAGGCTGCTGGGAAGGGGCTCAATGTTTGTATTTTCTCCAGAACAATTTCAAAGACTGCTTAAAATAAATCCAGAATGGAAATCCCACAGGCTTCTTGATTTAGGGGCTGGAGATGGAGAAGTCACTAAAGTCATGAGTCCTCATTTTGAAGAAATCTATGCCACTGAATTGTCTGAAACTATGATATGGCAGCTTCAGAAGAAGAAATACAGGTATTGTGGTGAATACTTCCTACATCCTTTTTATTAGACATTACAACAGAGTAATCTGTTTGTAGTATTTGATGAATGATCACTATTTTCAGTCAATTCGTGTGTTGCTTGATCTTTATGGAAAAGTTTAACCTGTACAAAAGCAGGAAAACAAATACATCTGATGTTCCTTCTTCCCAGTGCTTTTGTTATGCAGAAGTTACCTGCAATTGCTTAAGACAAAATAGGCAATGACCATTTTGAAGTCTCTTTCTTCATAGCTTGCATAAATTGCTTTAAAGAGGGAGTCGGGAAGATGAAAATCAGGCAAACAGCCTAACTGAACAGACCACAATTGGAAAAGGAAGACAGGTACTGCAGAGAAAGCAAACCAGGTCTTGATAATAGAGATAGGTACAGGTTATTGAGGTATCTAGTCCTACAATGTAGACACCTGTGTAAAGATCCTTTTATTGCTCTGCTTAGCTCCTGCTGTTAGATGGAATAATATTTAGTAACTAAACTCTTGGCACTTTCAGAACTTTGTTCATGCATTCATCACAGCTTCTGCAGGTTCTTGTAGGGAGCAGATCCCGTCTTGTTGAGTAATGGCTAGTATTTCAGGCACTTTGTCCCTAGACTTCAACCCAAAGAATGAAGAAACTGGATTTCTTTTTTTTAGCCTGTCTTTTGAGTGGAAACATAACAGCTACTTTCCAGTCTGGGTTTGTACACTGGCAAGGCAGAGTGGATAGACTGCAGCAAGCCATTAATCATGTTTCAACTTTGTTGTTTCTTGAGAAATATCTTCAGTTTTATTCTAGGACAACACTTTTTTTTAGTACCTGGGGTTTTGGTTTTTGTCTCCTTTATTGCCTGGTAGTTATAAGGCAATGCACAGGTTCTTACGTCTGGATATATAACCGTGCCCACTTTTGATTGTTGATTTAGTTTTCTCTTCTGAAAGACCAGAAGCATCTTGTCTGTCTCTTCTCATTGCCTAGGTGGCTGACCTTACCTGCACTATCAACACATCCATAGGGAATTTTTGTCGTCACTGCCTCTCTTTGAACTCAGCTTGTGTTTGTTTAACAGACTCTATCGCTTTCTTTTTGTAGAGTGCTTGGTGTAAATGAATGGCAAAACACAGGATTTCAGTATGATGTCATCAGCTGTTTGAATTTGCTGGATCGTTGTGATCAACCACTGACTGTACTAAAAGATATTAGAAGTGTACTGGAGCCAACTAGAGGCAGAGTCATTCTTGCATTAGTTCTGCCATTTCACCCATATGTGGAAAATGGTAAGTACACAGATTAATAACTATTTAGGCAGGTAAAAAAACCCCCAACATTTGTAGGTTACAGTATCCCAAATTAAATGTTTAATTGGCATGTTTGTGTTTGATTTTTACAAATAACTTGTATGGTGCACATTCAGAAGTAAGTGATAGGTAAATAGGGCGTATGATGTAAGCTGTTTCCTTAATTCCCCAACATGCATTGTTGGCACCAGCAAAAAGCTCAGATATTGAAGTTACATATCCTGTTCTGCAGGTTGCCACCTTCGAGCTGTGTTGGAGCAGCATGGGAAAACTGATCTTTGATTAGAGCCCTCTGCTGCTGTCATATAGGTCACCCTAGTTGTCTCTAGTGGCCACCTGAGCAAAGCCATCAGAACTGCCTGTAGTGTTGGGTAGAGCAGTACAGGTCAAACTGTTTCAGATGAACTGCGCCTAAGAATTCACAGGGAGATAACATTCACTTTCCAACCTGAGCTCTCAAAGTAAAATACAGACCCCTACTGATACAAAGTATCAACCACCATTTATGTTGTATCAGTAACTGGAATTAAAAAGTAAAATTCAGTGCCAAACCCCCATTATTTCCGCTAGCTGCATTTTGAAGAGATTTTTCGGGTTAATCTGTCCCTATGACTAAACTTCTGAAGAGACTAGAAACTCTTTTTTTACATGCCTATGATTGTGGATTCAGGTTGAGGCACCCTAAAGGTGGTTTGAACTCAGGAGGCTGGTGTTCATCAGTCATCATTTGGACACTGGCTGTCCTTGAGTATTAAGACTTGTATGTAGACAGGCATGTACATCCAGCAAATACACAACTGACAGCCTGAATATTCTGGCAATCAATGTGATGAAATGTAATAAAAATTAATTTTAGATATAAAAATAATTCCCTAGGTGAAGTATTGCTTAAAATACAGTGTTTGAGCAAATAATTTTGTAACTGTTCTGAAAAGTAGCATGTCTTAAATGAGATAGGAGAGGTTGACTTATGTGTCTGTACAGTATTTCAAGCATATTTGGTTACAACTTACTGTTCCTGTGATGTGGAACAATACAGCTTCCTCTTCTAAAAATTCCTTGATGTTCCGAATAATACCAGCAGTGTCTTTCTAGTCTTTCATTGGTATACTGGAAGCAGAAATCGGGAAATTATTTGGGTGGCTTTTTTGTTTGTGTACCTTCAAAACTACGGGCCATGGTGTTTTGCAATCACTATTGCACCTCGCATCTATTTTTCTGGGTGTTGTTGGGTAACCATGTGACAGACCACATGCAACTTCTGGTTCAACAGACAGTAGATGAATTAAGGAAGAAACTACTCTTAAATCTGCTTATATCCCTCATCATTAATCTCCTACAATATTCCGGGAGGAGAACAAAAATTTAGATTTATAACTGCAGGAATCACAGAGCAGGTTTCTAGTCCCTTGGAACTCAGTCATTCTTACTTGTTGAAAGTTGAAATCTGTTGTTAGAAATCTTGTAAACCTAAGTCATACTTTTGTTTCTGGTGGGAATTGTAGGAGATTAGTCACTTCAGGCAATTTTGTTTCCATAATATGTTCTGAATCTTAAAAACAATACTCAGTTTTTGTTTATCACTATTATGGATATGGACCCATATAGACTACTTTAAACAATACAGATTAACACACACAAAAGCTACTGTCATTCCACTGAAGCTTTCCCACTTAAGATCTATTTAACCATAGCCTAAAGAAATAGACAATGAACTGCCCATCTTCATGATCATAAAATTATTTTAGAATTTCAGTATTTTCATTCAGCTGTTCTAAAAGATGATGCATTTTAAGAAGTATTGGATACGTACATATGCTTTCTATTTAATGACAATATACACTTGGAACATCAAAAAAGGAGAACATTTAATGGCTCGAGTAAGTTCTTGTAGAAGCTAATTAAAACCAGTTTGGACTCGCCTGGAGAAACTTCTGAATTTTAGAGGAGAAGCAAATAGAGAAGAGATGAGGCAGGTGAGGTGTTTGTTCAGTGTATGATAGATCAGCTCCTAGAAATGGAGATGCGATTTTGATGAAAACAAGATGCTTGGGTTAGTGCATGTAATGTAATGGGAAAGGAATTGTGGAAACTGTTTATGTGAATAACATAAAACTTGATTTAAGAGAACAAAGCAAGGTGGAGGAGGAGGTAAAATATGTTTCTGTGCTTACTGTTTCTGGAATTACAGTGACACCTAGAGTCCAAACAAAGTAGCTTAATCATAAATTCTTTCTGGGGCTTTTCAGTTTTATTTTCAACATAAAGAACAAAAGATAATGCACTTTTGCACATGTCTAGATTTGGCAGGTAAGTTGAATGAATCATAAGGTATTAGACTAGTTACGTAAGAACACCTATTAAATATAACTTTATATTTTTAATAGGTGTCCCATAAGGTCATAAAAAATCCTATTACAGACACCATATTTATATAAAGGCATTATTAGATAGTCTGTGACTGGAATGGTTTAAATTTATCTAAAATAAAAATGTCAGAGGCTCCATACTTCACAAGTAGTGAACACTGCCAGCCTGAGATTGTGAAATTTTCCCATTGAACACGTTAATTCATTGTGATTGACAGGGATAAGAAGACAAAGGTGTATTTTCCATCTTCCTTGCTACTAAATTGAGCTGGAATCTGTGCTAGGTGGACCCTTGCTTTGTCTCAGTTGTCTGTTTTCATTTCACTGAAGTGAGAAATGCCATTTCATCTGTAAAACAAAGCTTTGCTTCATTTAAATGATGAAAAAAGATGCAACTGTTCTTATGTAGGGAGAATGCCTGATACTAACAGATCTCTTGTAGAAGTGCTGAGTTTGTAGATTGGCTAGATAGTAACTGATAAAAGAAAAGGTACTTAAAAAAAAAAAAGAAATACACTAAGTGTACTACCTTGGCTAGCTAGTATACTTCTGTGTTCATTCTTGCCTCCATGTTGAACAGGCATGTAAAGGCAAAACTTGGTGCTCCAGGTAGTCCTGACTTGGGATGGTGGGGATGGGAGTTGACTGTCTAGCAAGTGAGTTTTAATACTGCAGATGCAACCTTCTCACTATGACCTCTGCTTTCCTTTTCTATATAGCCTGGGAAGAAGCTCCTATTCCAATTGAGCTTTACTATGATAGTACATGTGTTTATATTGTCTGTGATTTCTGCTTGCCTGTCTACAGAATACAGAGGTTTTGCTCTGTTTAAGCTGTTGATAAGACTCATTAACTGTTGTTCTGTATATCTGTTACATCTATAAGTATCACATTAATATGGCTAAAATCAAAATTTCACATGTGAAACAAGTTTATTTTCTGTTGCTGTCAATTATACATCTTTCACAAATGCTCAATTCACATCAAAGGAATACATATAAACTTATGTAAAAAGAAAAAAATACAGAGAATTAAATCTAAACTGAAAAAAGAAACTTATGAAGATTAGAAGTTATCTTATGAAGTCTTTTCCCATGATTCTAATTCTTGCAGAATGGAAAATGGAAGTAAAATGTAGCATAGATGTAATGTACAATGCATTTGGGTTTGGTGACCTCAAATATACTCTTCAAGAACGCTGCCCTGCAAGGTCTCTTCTCTTTTCAAAGCAAAGGAAGTATGTGAAGAAGCTTAACTTCTTCATCTGCCCCTTCTTCATCTGTGAGAGAAATACTGAACAAATCTGAACTCCTGCACACACTCATCTGTTCTGATAAACAGTGTCATCTTCCAAATCTTCCTAAGGGAAAAATGGAGAAGTATTTTGTTACTGTGTGAACTTCTTTTTTATTTTATTTTTTAAACAATGCAGAATTTCCTTTTTGAGGAAAAAAAGGAAAAAAAAACTCCAGCCTCTTATTGTTCCAGTAAACTCCTTTCTCCCCACTATCCAGTCGGTTTTGCTAATGTGACATCTATGGGATTCAAAACATATTTCTCTTCTTGGCTTTTCTTAATCTCCAGGGAGCACAGAGGCAGTAAAATATGCCCCTTATTTTCACTGTGTTTATATCTGATGCTCAAACCAAGGACCAGGTCATGTCAGCAGGGACTTGAAGTCTTTAAAGGGGTAATCACAGAGGGAAACAATTGGGGCCATATGGAAATAATGAAGTAAAAATGCATAGAGGAGAATCACGCATTTGTCCTATGTTTCATTTTGTTTCTCCTTGCATCTTGAAGTAGTGCAGTCTATGGTCAGAAAAGGAAAGAATTTATACGATTTCTCAAGAGAAGCAACGTTTTTTAAGCAGGATTTTGAAGCCATTTGTTTGCAAATACATGTGACTTCTAAAGTTGGAGGGTTTTTTTGTCATCATATAAGACATACTGGCATGAATTTGGAAGGATGAAGTAAGTTGTGTGGCTTTACGCAGTGATGTTGGATATTTAGTTCAGGCTCTGTGCGATGAAGGAATCTGTAAGAATGTTGCTGAGCTGTTATAACAGTTCTGTAATGTTCTTGTCACCTAGCTACGATTTTTCAAAAATGGACTCTTAGTAGCTCTATGCATTTCACCAAAAAGTTCAGAAGCACTTGTTGAGACCTCTTCTTGGCAAATACAGGTTTATGGAAGCTTCTTTTTTAAATGTACACACATACATTCTATAAAGTATATGCTATCATATATATATATATAAATGTATACGTGTGATCATTTAGAGTGTTTTATAATGTCTTTGTTGTGCAGAATACCTTTTTTAGATCTTTAGCAACTTTTAAAAGTCCATTTCCAGAGGAAATGGAAATAATATACTTAAAAGCTGCCAGTTCCTCTTTTTTCCCATAAATGTCAGTAATGGTATATAGATACTTACAGGCTGTTGGCAATGTTCAGTGTACCTCTGCTTTTGAAGTTCCTGGGCAATTGCTTGAAAAATTTTTCGTCCACTTGTGATTTTCTGCAAGTTATTCAAATACTTGAGGTCAGTGCTACATCTGAAATTGATGGAAACATCTGATTTTTCCCCTGTATGTATCTTTGGGAATCTTACTAAGTAGCACTTTAAGAACTTAGTTTGGCAGGTAGAAGGATTATTATGTTAATACTACATCTCTTAACATATACGCCTTATTTAATGGATATTTAAATGTATGGCTTCTAATTTTTATTCAAGGATATATGGTGATGCAGGTTCTAAATAGACCTGTTTTAAATACATCAGGGATTACCTGAATGCATCATTTAAACAAATGAAAAATTAATAGCAAAATGTGTTACTTTCAAAAGAAGGTTGAGCAAAACTTAGTTAAAATCTGAAGGAAGCTTTGTATTAGAGGTAGCCTTTATACATAGATTGACTTTATCCTGTATCCAACTTGTTAAACATAAATTAGTGAAATGTAAATTCATTTACTAGTTTTGTACAAATCTGAAGTAAAGCCTTAACAGCTCAGAATATTTCTTCAACCAAATAATCAAATAATTACAGAATTGATGCCCAATATACTTAAAAAAGACAGGGCAGGAAAAGTTCTGAATCACAGACAAAACAAATGAAATGATAACATACGCAGTTCTCTGTTCTTTGGTCTTCATTCCCTCTTTTCTTTAGCAGCTTTGGTTTTAACTAAAGAGAGAGAATAAAAAACAATTAAAGTCTGAGAAGCCAACTGCTAAGGTAGCAGAATAGTTAAAAGTGGTGCTCTTTTACAGTGTCAAACAGTTTGTAGAGAAAAGTCTTTCCTTAGATCAGCTTATACCATTGGAAAATCAGCAGCATTTTCAGGTGTGTAAGGCCTTTTTCAGCTTCTGGTGATAGATGCTGCAAGTGAGTTTGATTTGAGTGCAGTGGAACCTGCCTGAGACACTACCCAGTTCTCAAAAGTAAACCGGTGGCATCACAGATAACCCTTTTTCCCCTGAAAAAGGCTTAGTTGATGTTTCCCATTATACTGCTTCACCCAGTTCAAAGAAAAAGGAAACTAAAGAAGATTGTCCTGTCTTTATGCTTAGACAGTGATCACTGCAGCAAAGAACCATTTTAGCATGTCATACCATTTAGGACTGTTAAGTCCTCATTCTCATGTCAAAGTCTCATTATTATGTAAAGATTCCAGTTGCAGCTTTGGGTGTTAGTTTTTAATTAAACACAAATTTTCTTCTAGATTAAAAAAAAAAATCCAATAACTGTACCTTTTAACCACATGTATTCTGATGGTTTTGTTTCCTATAAGCATGAAACTTCTTCAAAGTCTCTGATGCTTTTAAATTTTACCAAGGTCTCTCTTCTGTATATGTATGATGTATGAATAGAATTTCATTACACAAGTAAAGTCAGTCTGCAGTCGCAAATGCTTTGATATTAAATCATTTTACTTTTACTGGAAACTAATCCAGAGAGTTGATGACTTACAGTGGTAATTTCTAGTTTTGAGTTTTGAGTGAGCCGCAATAATCTCCAACTTCCTGTTTAATACTCTCAGGATAATTTTAGCTTTAGAATACTTTTTCTTTTAGACACTTTACTGAAAAAGGAAACTGTGGTTGCTATTGAGAGTACAGGTATGTGCCACACAAGAGTTTGCAGATCTGTGCAGCATATGAACTTCAAAAACCGCCTCTTTAAAACTTAATCATAAAAATTGCAGAATCTAAGAATGTCTTTTTAATCTCCTAATGGAGATGATGAAACTGCTTAGTTTTACAAAATGAACAAAATAAGAAAAATCACTTTCCTACCTTGTAGACTAAAAAGAATGTGAATACAGTAGCACTGTATAGAAACAGTAAGGTTGTGGTGATGACCATGAAGATGAAGCCGAGTTTTCTGTTGCTGTGCTGCTTCTCTGTTCCTTTATTAAAAGTGAGTGTTAGAATAAAGGACAGTTCTGATACATGTAATTTTCTTCAGCTACTGCATTTCATTACCCTTCCTCTGAGGAATTAAAAAAACCTTACACCCCTCAATATTTGTCAAGTTCATTTTCAGTCTAAAATCCTTAGTGTGAACACTTTTCTTTTGTTTCCCTGCATGTTCACAAGGACAATGGAGACTTGTTCATTTTATGAACCCTTCCTTTAGGGGTAGACAGAGAATAGAATCCAGATTTCTGGGTATCTGAATAAAGCTTACAGGCTTTTGTTCAGAAATGCAATTAAGTAGAGGAAGGAAGGAATATAGGGAAAGTAATAATTCAGCTAGGTTGGTTGTTTTGTTGTTTGGTTTTGGGGTTTATGGTGGGCTTGATTTTGGGTTGGGTTTTTTTTTTTTTATGTTTTAGGCATGCAAAACTGAAATATAGATAATGAGGTCTCATCACTTTCTTAACTAGAAGGCAAATGATGCAAAAGTTCAGAACTAAGCCTTTTTTCTTAAGCTGGCAAAATGAAACCCCAGTTCTGAGACCCTGCACTCTGTTGCATGTATTTTCACTAAGTGTCAGTTTCTCTACTTCTCATTTTTCTGTTGGTACTTCCTTTCTGATAGCCATTAAAGTCTTTATCTAGGAGGATGTAGAGTATTGTTAGATAACACAAGTGCAGAACTTCTTTCATTTATAGAATTCTGGAGTAATTTGCATCGTATGGCAACAGTCTAATTAGCAAACAAGGTTAAAATGCTTATTTGTAGAATCCCTCCATGGTTTTACTATTAATATTTTAATATAGTTATGCTACTAACAGTTTTGTTAGTATTTCCATCTTAAATGCCATTCTCGAAAGTGTAAATAAAGATAATATTTAGGAAAGATAATGTATTTCTTTTAAAATGCTTCATTATGAAGGAATGATCAACTGACCTGCTTTCGTTAGTACTGTTCCATCTCCTGTTTGTTTAGATTGGGGTGAACTTGAATCTGAAAATGCTACTCCACAGATATAGACAGCATTGTCATCTACAGTCAGGTTATTGATCTGAAGTAAAATGCTGTTTTTTGATAAATGTACTTTGTACTTCTGATGATCTGTGCATCTTGGAGTACACAAATCCTCATGCTTCTTACTTAAAAAGCGAAACCATAGAACTTGAGGTGGGGACGAGGAGCATCCAAAAGCTGAGAAAGTACATGTTAGGAACACAGTGTGCGTGGAGTACTCAGCTTCCTGAAATCTGGGTTGTGTTATAGTGACTTGGCAGGTATCTGTAGAACCTGTTAAGAATAAACAATGGTAATGTGAGGGTCAGTTAAAAAGCAAGGCACAATCTAAAAAGAAAATAAGACACTTCTGGCTCATTTGAGAAGAGGTGGGAGGAAAGGAGGAAAACCATCTGTGTTTCAAACTTGAAAGTTTTAAGGTTGTTTCTAGCAAACTTTTCCTTTAGGTAATCCCTGCAGTTTGTCCATATGTTCATTTAACAGCTTTACCTTGGTGGTAATGTGCTTAGCTTTCTGTTTGTCTGAAAAAGTATAGAGAAGAATAATCTCTCTGAAATACTGCGAATGTCTCCTTTTGCCCTGGAGAAGACCAAAAGAATTCCATGTGTAGTTCCCCACCTCATATTTAGTCCTGAGTGTTTTCGGGGTTGATGGGTCATAGGGGGATCGTGTGACATAACTCTAGATGTGTGGTGCAGTATTTCTGCAAGGATTTCTCTCTCTGCTGTTCCTGTTCTGAGTCAAGTGAGACAGCCAATGGCAGGCAATGGAAATATAGATGCAGTCATTTATAATTTAGCATTTTCATAACATTGATTAGAATTCATAATAGTTCCTAGACATTCCTTCACTTTGTCACATTATTGACTCTGGGTTTCTAAGGGCAGTAATATTGCTTGTTAGTTCTGACATTTAAGAGTGTGTGCAGAGAAAACAGGAAGGTTAATCAGAGAAGAGAATTCTAATTCAGGAACTGAAATGCTAGGCTTAATATGACTGCTCTGGGAGATTTTTTTTTTAGTCCTTGAAACCCATAATTTAAATATTGTTTTAGTCTATTTAATTTTACTCAAACAATGGAATTGAGGTTATTGCCGTGAAAATGAAGCTAGTTGCTTAGCAGCATCCTTTTCTACGTCCTAGAAAATAACAAATTAAGACAAAAAGTAAACTAAAGCCTCTTAATCTACTGCCAATACACAGTTTATGAGCCTGTCCACGGTGGACAATCAGCATTGTCCCTCCATAATTTTTCTCACTGAGCGTTTTCTGGACCAGATCTAAGCAGATTCAGTGTCTGTGACTTCTACAGGAATAAAATGTAACTACTTCTATGTCAGATCACCATCAGAGCCGTTCCATAGCAACTACAGCAATCTGAAGATTGTAGTAATATGAGTTGTTGGTGTACTTGCACCCTGCGTGGTGAAAGGCAGTAGCTCGTGCTTCTGCAGTTGATCCTGTACTCTTTTCCACATTACTCTGGGATCTCGGTGGCCTTGCAGAGCAGAACTCCATGGCTGCAGTTCATATAGATACTGTCTGCTGAACTCCTCTGAAACAAGCACAGCTGCGCTGAAATGCTCACATACTGCTGCTGGGGAGTTCTTTGCAGGGAAGCACAGTAAGAGTTGACCCAGAAATCATAGGTTACAGGAGCATTTCAGGCTTTTGGAAGAAAAAGCCTTTACTAACAGTTGTTTAATTTGGAAGTTGTATGAAGATAGCAGAAATTAGCTTGATTCTCAGTAAAACTTTTCACTGTTCTCATTTCATAGCTATTTGCAAATCATAACCACAACATTTTTCAATCTTGATTAACTGTTATTACATGGGACAATACAAGAAGCTTAAAAGAAGTAAGTCTTACCAGCTCCATACAGAATCCAGTGTAACACCAGCATGAGCATGTTTTTTAGTTTGTTGAAAGATGCCATTTCTTCTGTCTCTCTGGACATGATTAACGGAAGAGGAACTTAGGAAACCTTTGGAGTTGCAGAACCATCTGAATCACAAGATTTAGAACTTCCTGTTTAGAAGGGTGTTTACTGTTGCATTTAGCAAACTGGTTAAAGGTACAGACCAAACCAGAAAACATTTGTTATTTGTGCATGGCATTACTTGGAAAATGAGTGAAGAGTTTTAAATTTTGAACTTCTGAGAGCTGTACCTATAATCCTTCAGATTATTTTATTGGTTATAACAAATGACAACACAGTTTCCAGCATGCTACAAGTGTTTGGCTTAATTTTATGTGACCCTAAGCAGTCTTTACCATGTCAGCTAGTAGGTTGCTGCTGAAGGAACAAAGATTCCATAGCCATCCGTTATAATGTGGTGGTCTACAGATGGAAGCTTCAAAGCAAATAATCATTTTCAACTTGCTGGCTCTGTTTACTGTAACTATGTGATGACATCTTTGGCGAGGCAGTGGGCATAAAGAAAGAATTCTATAATGCTGGAAAATATCTTCATGAAATAGCCTGTCTGACCATGTCTGCTGAACACCAGCCTCACTAGTGGAAGCTACTTTTCAGCCAGTCTTGGAATTGCTACTTAAAAATCTAACAAAGATAATCTGAAGAAGGAGCTGCTTTTGAACAATAGGCAAAACTTGAAGTAATCTTGCAACAGCTCTACAAATGGCTCGTCAGCCTCCTGTTTGGAGTGGAATGGAATACAACCTATATTCCCATTCCATACAACCTGTAATATGCTCGCAGTAAGAAAACACATCACAAAATAAAGTTTTCTTTATAATTTAAACAAACCTGTTTTGTTTTCTCAGTAGGTGGCAAGTGGGAAAAGCCCTCAGAAGTTTTGGAAATCAAAGGGCACACTTGGGAAGAACAGGTGAATAGCCTGCCGGAAGTTTTCAGTAAAGCTGGTTTTGCCATAGAGGCTTTCACCAGACTGCCATACCTATGTGAAGGTGATATGTATAATGACTACTATGTACTAGATGATGCTGTCTTCGTCCTCAAGCCAGTGTAAGCGTGTATGAAGTAAATCTCAAGAATCTAACCCAAGAAGCAGCCTCTGAAAGAGGAGTATGATTTACAGTTACTTAAAGGGAGGGAATTCGGGATTGCCGTGCTAAATAAATACCATGTGAGAAGTTTAAAGGCCAAAATACTAATGTATTTCTTTGTAGTGCGATTAGGAGAAAAGTTGTTTTTTAAACAGACTCTTAAGTTGAGATTGTCTTTTTTTACCAGCTCTTAAATCAACAATGCATTCTTCAATCCAGAAGTAATGAGGGATATTTTTTTATACATACCTGCAAAAGGGGTCAGATCCAAACTAAAGCAATAGTTCTACTAATGATGAAACTGATACAGTGTGAACTGTTGTTAAAGAAATCAAGTGAAATCTGGCAATAAAGTTACCCATTTCGTTCAAGCCTTGGTGAATACAAACTGTTGAAATGGACATTCTTCCATGCTAAGTTACTTCCTCTCTTACTGTCATTCTTCACGTGTTTTTAATCATGCTAATAAACTTTTTTTGAGATTACTTTTTGCATTAACTTTTGTGTTCATTTTTGTAACCATGGCCACATTTGTCTGCAGCAACTGCTCTTTGTGTTGAGAAGCTCTGAGTAGCAGCTAATTTTGTGGGTTTTTTTTAAACAGCATTTGAATATGGTTTAAAAGGATAACAGTCCACAAAAAATGTGTCATTTTGGTTGGGTTTCCTTCATGTTGCTCTCAAAGCCTCATAAATCCTCCATTGCTTTTGCATATGCTATTTTCCAGCTGAAGGGGTGATGGTAGAACTTGCCAAAACTGCACTTTAAAACTGATGGTTTTAATAACAAACTTTCTAAGCAAGTTGTTCCCAAAAGTTTTCAGCTTAAAAAATTTGCAGGCAGTTTCTTGCAAATGTTGCAGGTCAAACTGCCTCTGAGAATCAGGCTATAGGGACCTGATTGTGAAGGTTTTTCTAGCTTGGGACACTTTCTTCAGGGACAATAAATAAATGCCATTTATTTTAACATGTTTTTAGAAGTCTGTTTAAAAGATCTGATTTCTGGCAGTTGGGATATAACCTTCCTCTAAAACAACAAGCGCTATCGTAGGTAGTACAGAACTGCAGATGTACATCTTGTATTGCTTGGGATGTAGGTTGTGAGAGCAAAGAAACCACAACTTGTGTATCAGCTGGTAAGTAAATAAGAACTGACTTACTTTTTGCTTTTGAAGTCTAAAAACATTGTGTGTTATGTTTGGTTTGTTGTTTTTGTGGGGGTTTTTATACTGATTGGTGATCTTATGCCAGGTAGGATGGTTCAGCTTGTCTTTTTAGGTTTACCTTGGACTTCCTCTCCCTGATGGTTAGTGATTTCTCTTGCTAATTTAATAGCCTTTTGTTCTCAGTCATCTTTGTTGAGTAGTAAGTATTCTGTAGTTATGGGGTGAGGGGGTTGACTGGTGGGGTTTTTTTTCAACAGTAATTCAGGCTCAGTATTATTCTCAGTATTATAATGTGCTGTTGAGTTTTAGCACAATCAGACTTGTCTGTTGGAGAAATGAGCTATGTATGCTCTGGAGTGAATCTATTCATTTTTCTTTTGTTATCTTCGTTTATACTCATCAGCAGTGAGAAGACGTTTTTGAATATGTAATGAATTCAGCTTCATGTGGCAAATATGTATTAAGACAAACATCTTCAAAAGTACTTCAGTGTTTTAATCCCACAGGTTAAAAATCACGTAAGAGACTGTGTTTCACATCTGGTATCTTTTAGTCCTGCCACTTAGGACTTTGGTTTGTAATAGCTTTGAGAGGTTTTGAGTCAGAGGGTGCAATGTAAGTAATAATTGGTTTTGGTTTGGGTGGGGGTGTGGGTTTTTTTTTTTAATGATGATTTAATTGTGAATTTTTGTTCCCTCTATTTAGGCAAGTATTCTTGCACCTGAGATAGTGAATTAAAACACTAACTAAAACATGAGCAATAATGGGGAAAAACTATGGACAGGGTAAGCTTAAATTGAGCAGAGTTGAAAACCTGCTTAGTCTGTTGAATGTGCAGAGTAGCCCTAAGGAGCTGTACCTACAGCCTGACTTCTATAATCAGAGTCCTTGCAAAGGAAGGGGCGCAGCCTGGCTCACTGTGTCAGGGAACGTGCTTTTTTCTCTTTCCAGGCCTTGAAAGAGCATTTGTGTGCCATTAATGTCATACAGCCCATGCAAAGAAACTCTTGAGTCCAGTAGTCAGTTAAATTGCCTGAAATACTTCAAGATACCATTCAAGGGAACAAGTATTTGTTGCAAGTCCAGTGTCCAAACTCATTACTCCCAGGCTTGGGGAACCTGCCTTGTCCCTCTGCTGTCCCTGTCCTGCTGGGGGTGATGGTATAATTTGCACTTCAGTGGTCTCACTAATATGCCAAGTTTTGCCCTGTAGAGTAACTAAACTATCTGTTCTGTCAAGGTGGCACTGGATGTGTTGCATCGCAAGAAAAAGGTGCTGTGCAAAGGCATGATTTAGTCGGAAACTTTCAACACAAAGTTGGAACAACTTCATCTCGCAGAAACTACAGCCCCCTTTCGCTGGGTGATCCCAGGTACAGTCAGTTTGCATCCTGCTCTGAGGAGCTCAGGGCAACCTGCCCATGCCCAGGGTGGGAGATGGGGGGAACAGGGTGCTGGGAAGCACCAGCCTGGTGCTGTCTCTCCCCCCGCAGCTCGTTGAGCTTTCTTTTTTCTCAGGAGGGGAAGCCTCCTCTTCTGCCTGCCTCTGAGCCCCCCAGCAGAGACTTCCCCTGCCCTGTCTGGTTGAAGGTTGGGTGCTGCTGTGCAGACACCTGAGGCTGTGAGGCGGTGCTGGCCCAGTCCCTGCCCCCTGCTCTAGGGGTCTGGCTGGAGCCGCCCAGCTCATTGTACTGCCAGCACAGGGAAGGAGGTGCACACAGCACAGGTAGGTAAAGTGCTGTGGGGTCCTGGCTCTCCCCAAGAACCTACCATCTTTTCCTTCTCTTCTGCCTGGCTTTTACTTCCCTCTCTCCCTTTCCAGCCTGAACCCTTGAGGGTTCCCTCACTATATGTTGTGCTTTTCTCCAAAGGTGCTGGTAGCCTGGCTGCAAGGGGGAGGGTGGGCACTGCTTGTGCAAGTCCTTATCAGCAAGACTTCTGGTTATGAGGTTAGTTTTCTGGTTATCAAGCCTCAGATAAGGCAGCGGCTGCATTGGAGTGAGTGATAAAATGTCTAAGATTTCTTTACATGGCAGAGCGGCTGTTTAGGGAGCAAGAGGAGAAGGCAATCTGGGACCTTCTCATAACCAGAGAGTCCTGCAAGGGTGACATCTCGGAGATCTGATCACAGCATATGCTGCCATGGTGCAAGGAACAATCTCTGGGGAAATGCTGGATGTAATCTGCAAGAGATTCCCGCAGCATGATTTGGGATTGTCTAGAACTGCAGCGAACTTCAGCAAACAGCCTTGTTTCACTGCCAGAGGAACGGTTTCATCCCATAGATTGCCTTATCAAGCAGGGCTATTCCACGGCAGACTTTTCTGCACCTTCCAGTTGTTCACTGGAGTTAGTCAGGATAAAAAAAGCGCTTTCCTTAGCATTTAATCTCCTTATATATTAATTTAGCATGTTTTCATTAAAATATACTCCCTGATCAAAGTGAATGAATTGGAATAAACAAATCAGGATTGACATTTGTAGCATGATTTAAACTATGTGGAGTAATCAAACCTTACTGCAAAATTAATAGGGCAAAGGCAGAAACAAACACAAGAAAGTTCATTGTCCAGGAAACCAGATACGTCTGAATGGGAGACGTACTGTGGCGCTCCCAAAAGAATGGCTGAAAGGATTTCAGTCTGTGCAAGAACAGGACAGAGGCAATAGCTTCTTAAAGTCTTAATGTTTAAATTTTTCATCGTCTGTCGGTTTGAGTCACTCCTGTTTAAAGACTGGAGTTAAGTATTTGTGATAGACGGAGGTATTGCTAGAGGCTGTTGAAAGGCATTTTCACAAAAGAGTACCTTGCTGAAACATGAGATTAAACAATCTGTAAAAGGCGTTCATATTTATCAGATGTTCAGATCTGTAACTCAAGCTGTGGCAGAAATCTTGTAATTAAAAAAGGAAGAATGGATCCAAATTCAACAGCAAAAGGAAATGCAGAAACTTAGTCTGTTCAGATATACCCTTGACATAAAGGAAAGGGAGAGAAAGCCTGACAAAGTCATCTCGGCGTCAGAGTGAAGCTGGCCACTGGGGCTCTCCATGTACTTTGTTAAAACTGGGGACTAATCCCGATGTAAGAAGCTGTAATCTATAGCGCATCTATCATCGAACATGTGGCAGTCACCATTCTCACAGCTGGGCAGAGGGCCAGGCTGAGGGTGCAGAGGCAGAAAGTCCTCTCTGCAGTAAACTTAGTGCAGTGTGGATTAAAGCAGCTCATGTCCTCAGTGCTGCTGAGGGCATGTGGCTGCAGAAACACCTGCAGCAAGAGCTGGTCAGTTTCTGCTTCCTTTCCATCTCATTGCATTATTGCAGTCTGCATCCTTGTCCTTCATGAACTAGACTGAAAGCAACAAATTCATTTCATGTAGGACAACTGTGAGACTATCAGTCTTTTCTGACAAGAATCAGACACACCCTGATGAAAAGCTCCAGGTATCCCGTTACTGCCCTTCCAGCTAATTTATCTTTCAATGATCTTTATAGCAGAGGGCAGCAGTGATAGCAAGAACTACTAAAACATGTATTTCCATAGAAACTATGTCCTAGCTGATGGTGAAAAATTGATAGTATGCTTGTGAGTACAAGGAGTAGAGTTTTGATACATCTAAATGAAGTGGCATGGTCTTGAACTCCAACTTTCCCATATGTGTCACTTTCCCTCTGCTTCAGAAGGGCATAAGGACATGGCCCTCTTTACAAGTGACAGTAGTAGGGAAGGGGAGCACTCCTTCACCCTCCCTGCCTGGAGCACCCTGCAGTGCCATGGGATGCGCAAGACGACCGGGCTCTCCAACCGCTTGAGTTCAGAGACCTGCAAACGGAGAGTCCCAGACCTGGTCTGCAGTAATTGTGCAGGCAACTTAACACGCTAGAGAAAGCTTAGGGTTTGTTTGGAGCTTGTTTACTATTTCCTTTTTCACTCCCTCTATTTCTTTTCCATTTCATCTGAATTTAAAAGGATTTGTTTGCTTTTACAAAACTGCATTTAAGTCATACTGAGGTGGAAAGTGGCTTAGTAAGTAAACAGTGCTCCTAGGAAGGAAATTAAAAGAGCTACTTGGTAAAAGGGAAATAAATCTGTCTGCACATGCACACTTGACAGACTTGTATTTGCATGAGATATATCTCTGTTGGAAAAAGACCTAAATTGAAAATTTGGGAGCAAGCACTTTTAGATCATTCGGATCTCTATCTGTACTCCATAGCTTAGTCTGTCTCTGATTTATAGCTATGAAAGTTTTGGGTGAATATTGTCTTTTGACTGTTCTTCATGTTTTCCTTTTCAATTTAAATATCTTCTGATTCTAATAAGCGCTAGAAGAGATGTCCAGACTTTTGAGGATATGTTTCTTATTGATATCAGTGAATCGTGCTGAGATTACACACAGTCAAAACTCTGAAGGTAAGACCAGAACTCCTGTGTGAGGGATGTATTTTGTGTGGATGGAAAAAGCTGTATGTAGTGAAATAGATGCAGTACTGTTTAGTAACTAGGACCACATTCTCTGCTCTCTTGAGTTCATGGAGCTCTATCAGCAAAGAATTTAACCAAGATTGTTTATTATGTAATAGCTTTTTTTCCCCACTGTTTTTAATCAAAACTGCATTAAATGCTTATAAATAAATTATATGTGTATATATGGTTTCGATCACTGCATACAATGTATGTATTTTTGTATAACACAGTTGAATGGTAAAACATTGAATCAACCTTGAGTAACAGGATAATCTTTTACAGATTTGCCTCCATTATTACACAAAGCTGTGGTTAGTATTTTTATTTGATCTATTTAACATTTTATATTTTAATCTATAAATAATAATTTATTACATATATTTATTTATTTATTCTTAGGAGGAAGTAATAACTGGGAAATATCTGAATGGTAATGTACAAAATTGTTCCCACTTATGCTTCTAAAAGGAATTAAAACTCAGTATCTCACCATAACTTTTTATGTTCCGTTTTTCATGCACAGCCCTCCTTGATATATTTCATTTTCAAAGGTAATGTATTATTCTCATCATCCTGATTTTTTGGTATTATCTTTACTTCAGATATGATCTGTTTCATTTCCACTGAAACTGGAACATTATGGATAGAATAAAATTGGCACATATGATTACTTTGGTGCAGATCTCCTGTGAGGAGTATTTCCTCTTAGCAAGGAAAAAGATGGTTTTCATGATGAAGCAAAAAACATACATAGAAGGAGACTAAGAATAAATACTAGCTACAGTTTTCAAACGTTCTGACAATTAACTTTGTTCATATGTTTCAGAATGGCTTCTTAAGAAAATCGGGTGCAGTTCCAGCTTTCTGTCCATCTCCCTCTTTCAGTCTCGCTCCATCCCCCTCCTATCCCACTTCCAGCTCCTGGTGACTTTTGAATTATTTGCTAATTTTGTCTAAGTTTGAAAGAGCACTATAAGCTTCAAAAGCAATTTCTGCTCCTACATATTCTGAGAAAATCAATGGCTGTGTAAAGAAGGCACACTGAAATTAATGACTCTGCTGAGGAAAAGGAAGCAGGCATTAGTCACTGTACTTTCTTTCTAGAAGCAGATCAGAAGAGGTATAATGGGGTGCCAGGAAGCACACCTATAGCTCCGGACCAGCCACAGCACAGCTTGTCTCATGCCTGGAGATGGTGCTAATGGCAGTACGTTGGAAAGTAGAGATCATTGTGGGTGGTTGTGGCATTAGATGAAAAAACCTCATTCCGTTCCTCACTGAACTGTGTGTTTTCATTGCATTAAATTAGTTGGCTATCAGTCTGGTTAGGCCAGAAAGCTAAATACTCGTGTCATTATTGTACTAGTAGCAGTGTTTTTCTTGTTTTGTCTTGTAATCTGCAATTTTACATGTTATATTACTTTACTGGTGTTTTTGGTCCTGTTTTCTGTTACAGTTCTAATGCCTGGACAGCAGATATGCTTACAAAAGTTATGGCACATTTTCATGCGCAGGAAGTTATGTTCACTCTTAGCAGCCTACAGGTTTGTTCCAGTTAAAATTGTTATTTAAAAAAGCAACCTATCTTTATAGCCAAAATTACGTTGTCAGTAATAGAGGTAACTAACAAATCTACAGTGTAGCAGATAAGTAGGAAATAGGAATAGGGTTCCTGTTTGTCTTTTTTCCCCTAAGATTGCAGGAGTATGCAAGGCAGAAATAATAAGTAAGATCTTTTTGCTTTTCCTCTGATGGAAAACAGATGTTAGGAGTTTTCAGATTCAGCTATTGTTTCTGAACTGAGTGTATATACATGCTGTTCTCCCAGGTTTTGACTGTGGAGAGTAGTTTGCATGGCTTTGGATGGAATGAGAGGCTTCAGAGCATCCTACAAAATGGATTCACCTTTTAAAGCTCCTTTGATCGGTTTCTGTAAATTGTCAGTGTGGAAGTGATGTAGGAAAAAGTGATTGCTCTTCATCCCTGCTCATTATGATTAGCTATCAGCTGGTTTAAGTGGAGCTGTAGCCTGGTAATCAAAGCCTGAACCCCTCCATCCTCCCTACATGTGCACACACACACTCTGAAAAAGGAAAATGTCAAATGTGTGCTCTCTGAGCCTCAGGCATTCCCAGAAGCCCACCACCATGTAGCTCCACAGCACCTGAACCATTTCCCAAGTTCCATTTCACTGTCACAGCTCATCCAAAGCTACATGAGACTACCATTGCTTCTTCCCATTTGATTACATTTATTAACAGTTTAAGGCTGTAAGCAGGCAACAGGGACCTATCTGTGTTAATATTTGTTGGTGGCAATGCAAGTTAAGCAAAAGCAACAAAGAACAGTTTCAACTCAAATTCTAAATTAATTCTGAAATAGTTCTGTCAGGAATTAGAAGGGATTTTACTCCAGTCTGGTGCTAATGAGCCTTACAGTGTTTTCTGTTCCAGTGTTAGAATTCCCCTTAGATAGACATTCAAAACAGGCATGAGATTGTTACCTGCAGTTTGATGTGGGAGAGAATATTTTTGCCTTATGACATGGTACAAACTTTTACTCTCATCTAAGTGCACATTTCCTTCCTTTTTTTAGTACACACAGGGTACCTGATTTGGTTTTTTTTAGCTCTTTAAAAGTTTCATTTTCACAGCCCTGCTGTGTGAAGCAGAAAAGTATTATTTCTCTCGCTTTATGAAGTGAGAACTTGAGGCATCTTTGTTAGGTGGTTCACTTCAGAGGACTTGCTCATACCACTTGGCTCAATCCAAGAACAGGCTTTAAAAACTACTGTCTTTCAGAATTACATTTAGATTATTTTGTTTGCTGATTGTGTTTATTATTGTTCCAGTTGTTGACAGCACAGACAATGCAGGAGCTAAACACTTAAACCTCCTTAAGCAGAGATTTTCAGGGAGTAAAAGATGCTCCTAGTACAATAGTGTGAGTTTTATGTATATTATGCCTATTTTTCTATACTTCAGATGTCCATAGAAAGTTACCTGAAGAATCTTTTATACCAGCCTAGGCAACTACTGTCTGAATTTCAACAGCTTGATCAGCAGCAGTTCCAAACTGCGATGAAGTATCTCTTCAACAACAGAAAGGACCATCTTGTAAGTCACTCTGCACTTATGGAAAAGAAAAGCTGCCATCAATGGTTCAGATAAGTGGGACAGGGCCAGACCTGGGGTCTCGCAGTGCATGACATGCAGTTACTGAGCTGGCTTGGATTAGATTCCAGGAGCCCCACTCCTTAGGTTGGACTTACTCAATTCTTGTTGTCTAAAAGTTTGGTGCCAAGTATAAGTTGGCTATATGGATTTTCTCTGTAATCAGTGGAGAGAAACACGTCTCCAGAGAGTGATTTACCTTCCTACACAGTATCTAAGGTAGGTAGGACAAGTTGTTCTCAGGGAGTATTTGCTTCTCTTCAGTGGCTAGAAAGAGAGCCATGATGACTAAAGAAGGTGAAGTTAGTTATCTTATTAATTAGTTATGGGAGCATGCAAGCAAATTGTTAGGCAATCTGGAGGACAGGCAGTGTAACATCATTTATTGCCTTTGTGGTGTCCCCTCTGTGTGACCCATCTTGAAAGTCTTCTGCAAAATCAGTGAGTGCCACCCAGGGGAGGATAACCCCTGCAGAGGGGATCTCACTGCAGAGGAGGGATCACAGCCTGGTGTGTGAGAGTGGTTGGCATCTTCTCTGTCAGGAGGAAGGGCCTCCAGCGTGGGTATCACTGAGAGGGGGAGATTAATCTGGGAGAACTGGAGTGCGTTTCCCCAGACATACAAAGTGACTGCCCAGAACAAACACTGTGTAATCCAGTATTCAAACATGAGATAATACTCATTCAATTCTGATATCCTTTCATTTTCCAAGTACCTAATTCTTTCATGAGAGCTCACACTATAACTTCAGCCATTTGGATTATTTTTACGTTTTTCATTTTGATTTTGTCAAAAGATTCAAGCTGGTCTTTGGTCAATGCCAGAAACAAATTATCTGAAGGAATGGACTAGACAGTATTTGGCAGCTATTTTTCATGAGAACAGCACCATTATTTTTTTTTATAGAGTGCTTTCTGCCAGGCCTCAAAATTAGAATTAATCTAAGAGTTGTTCTTTCAACCTTTTGTTGCTTGCAGGAAATGGGAAATATTATTCTTGATTGGGACAAAACTAGAGAGAGAATCTTCCAAAGCCCAGGAGTAAACAGGACCTTGTTCCTTATAACACTGGATAAATGCTTTCTGGCTCTGAGTGCTTTGGACTGTGTGGATATCCTAAGCCAGGTTTTGCGTGTGTCTGCAGTGAACTGTCTCCAGCCTGATGTCATCAGGAGCCTCCCAAACGTTCTGCTGGAGGATGCTTTCAGAAACTTGTAAGCCATTTATTTTCCAGACACAATTAAAATTATATAGTATTTTAAAGAGAGGTCACTATATTGTCTCAGTCTGTTGTCCAGATACTGCTTTCTGCTTATGTGTTGCTCTTTCTAAAAACGTTTGCCTATGTTTGTGATTTTAAAAAAACCCAGCTAGTTAACTCATTAGTGAACTAACATGCCCTTGTATCACTTAGATCAACAGTATTCAAGGACCTCTATGACAAAACCTCGGCAAATACACAGAGAGCTCTGTATGGCTGGATGAAGCAGATTCTACAAAAGCCCTATAACATGAGTGGTATGGTATTTACAAAGTGTTTTCTACTTTCTTAAGAGGAAAACAGTCATCAAAAGGCCTATCCATTGTATTGAATGGTTTCCCAAATTTAACATGTCTGTATAGAAGTAGCTGTCCTGAATACAGTAAACAATATATTTGGTATTCACAGCAAATAGTTCTCTAACGATGCTTGCTCTTCATCTCTTGTGCGCATAAAGTCTCTGTACTCGGGTCCTTTTTCTAAGGCTTAAATAGGATACAGTTGTCAGGTACTCTGCACAGCAGTGTTGTTCACTTCTGAACTCCTATTTGGAACAGAAAATTAGATCTGTCTCAGCATACATTAGCCAATGCACTCTTTAAAATACAATAGAAATTCAGGATATTGTGAAAGTTCTATTGCACATGGCACTGACTCATTCAGAAAAGGAACAAGATGAAGACAAAGTTAATTCTGATTTTTTGCATTTTACCACATCTGTTTGCCTTGTTATATGTTAATGTGTTTTAAACAAACGTGCCACAGCTGGAACAGTGCAGGACAGGCTCCACGAGGGGGCTGTTAATGCAGCAGCAGCACTAATGCATCAGAGCCAGTACTTGGGTTTCACTGAACATCCCAGCAGTGCTGTTGCGGGACTGTTTTAGACTTTTAGATATTCCCTGGAAATCAAAGGCAAAATGCCTGCTTCCCTCAGTGCAGCTAAATTTGCCTTCTGGGGTTTTAGCTGTTTCAAAATAGCAGAGTAACCCATTAAGTCGTAGAGAGGAACTTCCCGACACTGCTATGACATGGTATTATTGCCAGTGCATTATTGGGGAACCAAAGATGCAGAACTTGCCTGATGGTACTCAGCAGTCCTGGGAAAATCCCACAGCATTGGACATCTTGGGTTGTGTCTGAAACATTAGTGAACCCTCTGGCTGTAAAAGATCACCCAGCTCAGGAGGGACGAGGAATTACCATGCCTCTCTTATGTCTTCGTTGCTGCTTCAAATGCAAAACAGTGCAGATACAGTGAATTCACTCCTGAAGGAACTGGGTGATTGCCAGCTGGTTGTGGTAGTATGAGCTGCAGAACCCATCAGCCCTGAGCAAGCATAGTTGGACTGCTACCAATATCTAGGTTGGCAAGTCTAAAGCTCACTTGGGTGTATTCTGCGCACTGCTTGTCACAGCACAGAGTGTAGGACAACAGAAGAGGCCCACAGTAGTCTTAATTCATTCACTTTAAGTTTTTATGTGGATACCACTGGGACCACATGGGAAAGGAATCAACCCTCTAAAAAAGCAGCGTCTTCCTCACTGTAGTTTAGCAGAGAAGAAACTTGAAAAAAGCCTCATATTTGTGGTGCTTACAGGGCTACCTTCCAGGCATTTTTGCTGGTTTTGGAGGCAGAGGGCTCATCGCCCTGTCTCTGTTGTGCCTGCAGAATGCAGAGGGTTTTCTCATCATACTGCATCTCCCCACTGTGCCAGGCAGCCCCTGCAGCTGGGTCACTGGGTTGGCAGGAGATATGTGCCTTCCATGTCTTAAGAGTCAAACCTTTTAAGAAATTTCTTTGTCACTCGCTCAGTTATCACATTTCATATATTTAAACCACAGGGGTATTCAGAGGTGAAGCATGCTGGTAACCCTTGCAAAAACAGGAGACTAACTTGAATTTTGTACCTTATTTAAAAAGAAAAAAAACAGTTTGGGGGGATCACTGCTGCTGTGGATGGTCACTGCAAGTCTGTTCTACTAAAGGGCACAGTTGACATCCTTAAGTTGTGCTAGTTTTTGCTTAACTTTTCTATCATATCTTTCAACTCTCTCAATGTTCCTGGTAATGGGAGGTAATAGCTCTTAAAAAAAACGGAGGCGTGCCAGGTCTGCTGGGAGCATCATCTCGTCTCAGCTACGGAGCTTAGATCTGTGTTTTCAAAAAAAATCACTTTCTAAATGGGGTCCTTCAGCTTCTGATATTTATAGGCTGTTTTTTTTCAGCCTATAAATACCAGAACTCTTCAAAGTGCACTGATTTTATTTTAGCAGGGTTGTATCAGCACTGCTAAGGAATATGTTCAGAGGTATCACACGCTGAGCCATGCAGATTATGACGCCTTGGAGAAAACATTGTGGCTCAGAGTGCTCACCTAGTCCATATATACTTTTTTCTCAGGGATATATGGATCTTTATTTCATTTTCAGTCCTTGAGAGGATATTACTGAATGAATGACATTTTTTAACTGTTACGTGGTATTTTGTATTTTCTGCCAACCTATTTCCATATAGATGTATGAATGATTTTTCATTTTCTCCATTATTGCTATTGCTTATTAATGAAATAAGTGGTATCATCAATAATAATAGATAAGATGTATAAAGTGTTACAAAGGATCATGCCTTCCTGGTGTTCTTAATTGATGTATTTGGTTAGGAAAACAGAATTTTAAAAATGCTGCTCCATATATAATACTATTGGTTTCATTTTTTCTGTCCCTTACTTTATCCATTTTCTGTTTTGACAACATAAACCAATGGCTTTCATATGAGAAAATTTGAGACATTTGAACCAGTATTTCATTTAAATTTAAAAAAGGTATGGGCCTATAAAAATGTGGTGCTGAAATCTAGCTAATGGAGGAAACCTGACTCTCTGTGCTAAGGAGTTTCTGATTTGCAGATTTTTTTTTAATTATTTACCAATAATAATATGCTGGGTATAATATATTTGAAAAATAATTACTTCCTTAACATTGTAGTGAGCATTTATTTGTATGAAACAGAGTTCAATGAATCAACTTCTTGGGTCAGTGCAGAAAGCTTATGGATTTTGGGAAGATACATGGTCCATCTTCCACTGGAAGAAATTCTGAAAATCAGTCTCAGTGAAGTAAGTAATAAAATGTGGTTGGATAAATCATTGTCAAGTGATGTCAGCTACAAACAATAAGAATGCAAATGCAAATTTAAACATGAAAAAAGTTTATATATTTTAATTACTTAAATATAAAGAGAATCCAAATCCATTGCCATGCAAATAGTCTTCTCTTTCTGGGATTTGAAAATGCCTATCATTAACATGTAATTATTTATCTGGATCAGACTTCTGTGACTTGTGCTGAGAGATACTGAGGGACCAGTGATGAAGACCTTCACATAATTTGGCAGTTTGACAGAGAATCGGTCATTCAGCTTTGCCTTCAAAAATACTTCATTATCCAAATGTACCTTCTTCCTTTCTCTGTTACATGAATGAAGCCAATTAATTTAACGTGTCAGACATATTTTATTGGATGTAATTTTTTCATAATTCTGACTCATAATTTTGTTTGTACTGGTCAGATAAGACTGTTCATTAGCTATGACAATGCAACAAAGCAGTTGGACACAGTGTATGATATCACACCAGAGCTCGCACAAGGCTTCCTGGGAAGAATAAACTCCTCGGGATTTGATATGAGAAACACTTCAACTATCTACAGGCAAGATTGCTTTTCTTTTTCTTTTATGGCTGTGTATGGAGACAATGAATAAGTAAGGAGGAGAGAGAGGAGCAATAAGTAGCTGATGAAACTGTTGATGCGGCGTAGCTTTTTCCTTCCAGCAGAAGAATCTAGGCTGAGATCCAACCCTGTTTAGCAACAGTGAAGAATTACTGCTTTATGAAAATTTGGCAGTGTGCCTAATTAGCTAATGCTTTGTCTCCTGCTTCACAGTGAGGAGTTGTCTGTAGTATTCGTAGGAGGACTACAGCAGTATCTGGGGGACGCAATCAGAGTTCCATCACATTGTACAGTGCAGCAGTAAAATAAATTGGGATGAAGGGACATAAGTTGCCTTGGCTGTTTGAATCACAGAAGGTGGAGGTGTTTTGTGGAAATCATGTTGCACTTAAGATTGAAGGAGGAAATCTTAGATCATGACAGCCAGGACTCCAGGTGGGTTTTAACTGACATGGGTGTCACCAGAGAGGTTGCAAAGTGAAGACATCTAAAGCCTGTCCTGCAGGGTAGAGATGTGCCATGTTTAAATGCATGTAACTGTTACGTGTCTAAGCAGGAAACTGGATTTTCAGGGCTGTTAAATCAGCACTGAACTTACTTTAACAATAACAAAAACCCAAAATAAACTGCTCTTACTCATAAATACACAATGAGCGTGAGCTATCTGCGAGGAAGTGCTGTACTTCACATTTGCATTTATGCTGACCTATCAGTGGATGTATTTAGTCTCAAGACACCACTGTCTCTGAAGTTATTTGTAGTCTCCTTGGGGGATACCTTGGAGTTTTAAACTAATGGAGAATATGCTTTATGGCTTCAGAGCTCCTGTCATTATTGCAATGTAATTCACACACTTCCATGAAATACTGCTGGTTGTCAGAGGTGTAAGCGAGAGAAGAATTATGCCCACACTCTAAATTCCAATGTCAGAAATCTTAAAAATTGTTCTACCGCTCACAAGAGGTGCCACGTTTTCACAGATGAGAGAAATGTCATGCTCCATAGTCCTTAATATATTCCATTTTTACAACACACTTATTCTATATTACTCATTTTAACCATACTGATGATTTAAATGCACTTTTACTGTTAAGAAGTAGTATTATTCATTGCTGCTAATCCCAAAGGAGATGAAGAGCTCTTGGTGGCTATGCAATAATGCATCAGAAGGTAATTATTTCTTATAAAAATGCTGTTATAGATGTTTTTTTGATTTGTATGTTAGTTTGATGATGTCCCATGAATTCAGATTGACTGCTGAAGCAGTGTTTTATTATATTGCTGAGCAGGTTGTTCTTGAGGGACTAAAGGAACTAAAAGCTAAGCCTTTCTGCACTGCAAAATTTTACTGAGCTTGTGATAGTGTTGTCCACTGTTGATTTAGTTCACATCTGGACATTATTGCCTATTACTATTGTAAATTCTGAAAGCAAAGGCTAAGATTTTACAGGGACATAGGAACTGATTCAGGCTTCCTACAAACAAATTCATCACCATCATTGTAAAGCTTCAAGTCCAGAGAAAGGGATACACACTTCAGGCCTCTTTCTTTGCAGGGCTGTAGGTAATGGCAGTAAATAAGCAGCAGGCCTAAGTCAGAAGGCCACCTACAGCAGGCGCTTACCCTTGGTGGCATGACTACTTCTCTCCACCAAGTATGGCTGTGATTGTGTATTACAGAGGTTAATGGAAATGCTGATTTAAATAATACAGCACTAGTACTGTGAAGAAAGATGAGCTCCACATCTAGTTCACAACACTGCCTTGCAAACTGCTGTGCTGGCACAGCTGAGAGAGTCAACCTCAGTGCAGATTCTCCAAACTACTGTCGAATTGGACAGGTCTCCATGCATTGGCCAGTCATATTTTTGATGTGTAATACAGCAGGCTTTGTTTAAACATGAAATGCTAGAAGCTGTGTAATGCTCTAGTTGCTACTCTGGCACATGAATGAGTTACATTGCATGCGAAATCCAAGCAGGATTTGGAGCTGAAAACATTCCATCAATCCAGGTAAGAACTCAGCAAGCCAATTCTAGTGGCTTACAAATAGCCCTCCATTCCTCTCAAAGTGGAGATTATACTGCAAATTCTGCTATGGGGAGGGGAGTCATTAGCTGGAAAAATCCAGCCGTGGACAATGGGAACTAGGAACGTTCAATTTTTGACAGCACAAGCAATCAAGGTAGAGTTCAGCTGAATACAGAGAAAGTGCGTAGGTCTCCCAATTTCAGGCTATGTGGAGTTTAAAGGATTGCAGTTTAAGGCACTGGCAACAAACAGAAATGACTCAAGTTTTGAGCACAAGTAGGGTGTACCACACTGTATTTCTGTTTCCTGAGAGTGACACCTTTTCTGTCAGAAGTTAGCTAATGTATTTCTTCTATATAGGCTAGGTTTATTGGTTTGCTTTTATGATGACATGGAACAGATGGATGCAGCTGTGGCCCGTGCTTTACTTCATCAAATGATTAAGTGTAATCAACTGAGAGGTTTCCAGGCTGAGGTTCAGAAGGTGGGTACAGTACTTGTTCTTCTTGCCTAATCTAATCCTCAACATGGAGGAGAAGGGACTTTCTTCTTGAATATAGAAGGAAAAGAGCAAAAAATTACTGGGATCTCAAAGATAAGTAGAAATAGTTCCTGAGCATATAATGCAAAGAATAAAAGCCTTTCCTGTTTTAAACAGTGCTCATTCTTTTTTCATTCTGTTTCCTCCTGTTCCATATTCCTTTCAGAACTGTGGTTCTGTTTTTGAATTTTTATGAAGTGTGTGGTCACTAAATGGTTGCAATGCCTATTCCAGAAACTCCATTTAAACTTTTGGGTCATAATGGAAATTGGTTCTTGGAAATCTTTTCTTTCCCATCTGCTTTTTTGTTTGTTTGTTTGCTTTAGCTCAAATCTCAACTCCTGGACATTGCCATGCAAAACCAGACATTGAATGATATCCTTGGATCTCTGTCAGATGCTGTAGTTGGACTAACATCAAGTCAGCTGGAATCTTTATCACCTGAAGCAGTGCATAATGCTATTACAACATTAAACCAAGTCTCTGGGTGGACAAAAAGCCAAGTTATGATTTTATCCAGTAAATACCTCTCTTATGAAAAGGTACATCTGATAACAGCTTTCCTACCTTTTACTTTTAAAAGTGAAATGGCTTTTTCTCAACAATAATGATAGATCTTGAGAAGTTTAGTACAAGACTTCTTTTTAGTACTGTTAGTGGTGTGAAAAATTTGCTTAAATCAAATAAAAACATCCAAGAGTGTACCTCCCAAAGTAATTCGCTAGTAACAGAGAGAATGACAACTTGTATTTGGCAGCTGTATATATTGTTTTGTCTGTGTCACTGCCCTAAGCAGAATTTGCATTCTCAGCGATCCCAGACTATATTTTCAAATATACTGTAATGGAAGGAGTCAGGGTCTTCCTCTGAAGTGTCAAAAAAGGAGTCTCTGGGAAAATTGTTGCATTTGTTCCCTGGACAGACTTGTCTGAATTGGAAGAAATCTGAGGAAAGTGCATCCTCAGGCAAGAAAGGTATTAAGTATTCAACAGTAATAGTTTTGACTTATTTATTAACTTTTGCTTTAAAATGTATCTATCTGCTGTTCACTAGCCAGAAAACTTTCTGTTTGTTTGTGCTGTTATCTCTGCAGGTTTTATCATTTTATAATGTTAGTCAAATGGGCGCATTGGTAACTGGTATCAGTACCCAGTCATTCTACAGCATGAACCCAAAAGAGCTTTCTCACATTATTCGAGGCACAACATCCCAATACTTACCTGACTTATCACCTGCACAACAACAAGGGATCCTCAGGAAGGTGATTATAAACTTCACAGTGCAGCAGGTTCTCACTGCACATGAGCACAATAACCAGAAATGCAGAGCATTATTTAAAATGTCACCAAGATGTGTGGTTTAGCTGAATGGTTAATATTTCTAATGTATTTTTCTGAACACCAAGTATATTTTGAAGGCTCTCTCTTGCTTAGTTCCATGATGGTTTTAATGCTGGCATGTTTTTCTTTTATCCTCTTAAGAGAAATACTGCACAGAATAGAAAGGACAAATCCTGTAAATCTAAGCATCAGTTCTGAAATGCCATGTATTTATCTGTTATTCTTTTTAGATAGCTGCATCTGGAGATTTTTCTTCATCAGTCAAAGATATACCAGGAGCTTTCTTTAAAGAAATATCTCTTCCTGGTTTATGGAAGCAGACTGGATATGATTCTTCAATGATGAAAGAAAAAGAACTAAGAAGAAGCCAGGTAAAAATTATTATGCAGTTCCCATTTCAATGCAATTTAGTATGGTAGAAGAATAGAAAAAGTGTTGTAACACACGTGTGCTCAAGGAACATTGGGAAAAGGAAGGAACTGCCCTATATATATCTTGATGTAAACAACCAGAGGTCATTTAGAGCCTAACCAGCATTATGAGACAGTGCTATGGAAAGGGAAACATTAATATTCTGAGTTTAAATGTCTTCAAGATTCTGTCACATGCACTTTCTCTTTCCAGTTCTCTATACTAGGCATTTGCATGTACAGTCAGCCCTATGACTCTGTCCAGAAAGATGAAAGGTTGGACCAGATGATCTCCAGAGATCCCTTAAAACCTAAATTATTCAGTGGTTGTGTGCCATGGACATATTTAACACCATGCAGTAATGCCAGTCAGCAATGTCTTGTCTCGTGACGAAGAAATTCAGCTCTGGGTGACAAACATTTTGGGTGGCCAAGCTGGACTATAGAAATACCTTTAGACTACATAAGAGAGCTAAGCATACAAAAACCTTGCAGTAGTTATTGTATCTTTCAACTGGATTGCCTAAACTTCACTTTAAATATGGTGGGTTTTATTTCAGGCTTTATATCTGTATGAATTACTGTCTAAGAAAAACTACCCTGTTGATCTTCTAAGGTATGGATGACAGTTTGTCTTGAAATGGGGGTTAAGTCTAGTTTTGTGATGGGAGCATTTTTGAGGTAAACAGTATGTGGTCATTTTGTACTGTCTTATGTTTTTCATTCCTTGATGCTGCAGGATAATTCACCTTCCTCATTAAAAAGGGTCTCCAAATCCAAAATCAGGATTGCAGAGTTTTTGGTATTTTAAGGCTCAGTCAATATTTTTCAATTTGATTACGTTTTTACTTTTAATAACCTTTCAGTTACAAGAAATGGGAAAGAGAGATGGTCAAGAAACTGTATTTTAGGACATGGCTGTGGGAAGTAAGGACTAGATCCTGCTTAAACATTCAAAAGATTGAACTTTGCTTTTCCTATCAGTACAGGACAGCTTGTGAAAGGAGTAACTTGTCAACACATTGAAAGTATGGGTGCAGACATTTTTTTAAACACTTTTAAATTCTTTGAAATGAATCTTCATCTACTTTCTCCATATCAGGTAAAACCAAATGAAGAGTTTGTGTACATAAACATACTACCTCAAATCCAAACTGTAGGTAAATTAGAATTTGGTTAATTCTTCTTTTTTTTTTTTTTTTTTTTTGTAAATCTTGTGTGTGTGAGCTTGTCTGTTAACATATTTCATTTAAATCTTTTATGTGTGAATGTCTGTTATGATACTTCATTTTTACTATTTCATTTGTTACAAATTGTAAGAAATTCCTACAGTCATTCTACTTGCTAATTCATGAGTAATCTGGAAATATATGTAGATTTTGAAAACATATAAATGCTCTCATGCACCCAAATACAGAATGTTTCATCTCTATTGTTTACAAAAAGAAAACTTTAAACAACTATAAAAAAAACAAAGAAAAATGCTCTTTGAAGACAATACGCAGTTTTATATATGCTAAATTATAAACTGTAATAAACAAACAATAATTTCATTCTTACTCCAAATTTCCACATGTTCAAGGTATTAAATTTTTGGTTTTAGGTTAATTGTTTGGCTTGGAAGTTTTGGAAAGTCTCCAATGCATCTATTCCTCCATTCCTCTTACTGGTGCTTCCGTGAGTTACATCTTACTATATTTTAAGTTACTTCACCTGTAGCACTACATTCAGACTAGTCCTTCTGAGCACTTTTAAAATAATCTCTTCAGTCTTAAGAAAACTGATGATTCAAACAAATGGTAGTTTAGAAATGGTCACTGACTGTAGCTGAAATCTGTCTCAAGTGCAAGTTGGTAATACTTGTTGTCTTCTAGTATAGCCCATTTTGGTTACAGTTGTGGATTCCCTTGCATCCTTGAAATCAGTCCCCCCTGAAGCTCTCTGTGCCCAGACTGAATCACAGCGCAGTGGTGTGACAGCAAGGAAGATTAAAAAGCTTGTAATGTTGCTGCTTATGCTGTTGCTGATGTCTGCTAAAATAAAGGGGTTCATTTGCTGGGCTTTCTTGAACAAAACTGTTTAGAATCACAAAAGCAACATAAATATAGCTTATGCTGGATTTTGTTTTCTTTGGATTTTGGTTTTGGGGTTTTGTTTGGGGATTGGGTTTTTTTTTCTTTTTTCCCCCTAGGTTGTGAGACTTGGTTTGCTTATTTTTGTGGGTTGCACTTGAGAGTGGATATCTTATAACAAAGCCATTGGGTTCTGCCCAAGCATATTGCTCTGTATGGTTAAAAACATTTCACTGTGTTCAAAGACATTTTTGTAAGTTGGCAAAACTTTGCTTTATTGAAATAGCCAAGTAATATTTAGTGACAGCTTTTTTCCTGGAAGAAAAAAGTAAATTGTACCTTGATAGGAACTCGTGAATTGTACAACTTGTTAATTCCCTTTCTTTCTTTCTTTCTTTCTTTCTTTGTACATGCTTAAAGGGATAAAAGGGAGCGAGAACTATGCTTTTCCTGGAATAATTTTAATTGGAAAAAAAGAAGGAAAGAAAAGGATTCTGTTTGTAAAGGCATTATTCTCATTAAAAATAAAAAAATAATAATAGAAAGACTTTAATATAAGACTTTCTACAAGCTGCAGCACCAAGTTGTTTGGCCAACAGTTGCATGTTGCTTGTTCAGGGCCATCAAAAGTCACTGGTACTCTTGCCTACAAACCCTGGTATGGTTGGACTTGTGCAGCTTTGGGATATAGCTTTATTTGCAAAGGCTGCTGGGCATTCTGGATGGTGAAGAGCATCATTTTGTTTAATTTGGCAGGCCTCTTGGACTTTGATAAAAGGAAGCCTAGTCTAAAACTACTTGTTGTCCTTAGTCCACCCACCACATCTTCAATCATCAGAGAATCATTCCTAATAAAAAGGAGAAAGGGAAAAAGTTTAAGAATTGTGACAGTCTCATTTCATGTGGTGTTAAAGCACCTCAGAGCACGTTCATCCACTTGCAGCTCTTTGTAACCCTTAGCCTTTTTTTGAAGTGAGGTACATGTGCTGATGAAGAAGATGTAAGTTAAAGTAAGGTGTGGATTAATTTCAACTTTTTGGGCCTGGCCCATTTATAGTATTTCAAGTCCAATTTTTCAAGTATAATGGAGATCATCGCAGATTTTGTGCATGCGGGTGTATGATGGTCAGATTTACATTCTGAGCCTGTCTGAATTCTTTCTGCAGGATTGAGTACCTGGAGTATGTTTCAGGACCGTTGTGTGTCCCTTTCATTGCAAGTCTGGGGAAGACTGAGATGGACCTGTTGAATCCAAGCCTTCACAAAAAGAACGCTGTCCTACAAAAAGTACAGGAATGCTTGGTAAGTATGGCTAGGAGGGGTCAGCAGGGGAGGGGGAGCTGCAAAGTAAACTGTAATTAGCCACTGACAGTTCCAAACTAAGTGATTGATTAGTTTTCTCTCTACTGTTATGTGGTGCTTCGCAAAGTTATTCTGCCTACTTTAGCTCTCCAGCCTGCATGCACATGCTCACAATCTCCTGTATAAAGAGAGCAGCCTGAGACACAGGCTTTCCTGCTCTGTGTTTGTGCAGCAAAACCGTAGGTTGTGGTCTCTGAGAGCCCAAAAGGCACTAGCACAGCATGCTGATTTCTTCATTGTCACAAGCAAGAGCAGCTTAGGCTGTTACCAAGCTCAGAGGAGCTCCTAGTGCCAAGGCCTCGAGCATTCTACTGTAGCTGACCTGCTTTGAGTAGGAGGTGTGGACCAGGTGGCCTCCAGAAGTCTGAACTCCCTTCTGCGGTTCTGTTTGCACATACCATTGCACTGCATTTCATGCAGTAATGTCAGTCACCATGTACATAAATTCCTGACTTACCCATCTGTATTCTTATTTTTTTCTTATGTATAGTTTCAGTTTTATTGTTCCCTGCCTAAAGAAACCTTTTTGTAGCTTCCTTAACAATTTTCCTTGACTCAATGCATCTTACAAAGTGTTCTCATGAAATGTCATTGCTGAACACAGTTGAACAGGCCGTGACAGCCTGTAGCTGACCCATTTGCGTCTGGAGCTGTTCCCCCTTACTCCAAGTGCTGCTAGTCCTGTAGAGCTGTGCATGGGAAGCTCCGTGGGAGAGGAGGTGGTACCAGGCGGGTTTCATGAATTCTGCTATCTGGGAATTGCAGCAGTTACTAGTTTTTAGGCGAAACTATTTTATTGATGTAATTTTGAATATTCGCATCCTTATACATACTAATCAGCTGTATAATCCCTAGAGTTTTGGCAGCTGCTTGAGAAACCCCTCAGAGCTAAGCCATTTGACAGCAAGAACTTCTGGCCCTTTTGTCATAAGAGGCCATCTGAGGGCTTTGCTGCCAGGCAGAACTGTACCACCTCTGCAGGTGTTGGGTGGTCTCCTGGATATAGAGACTGTGGCAGGAGATTTAGTTTAATTATTTTTTAGGTGTGCTTCAATATGGGATAAAGAATACACTGAAAGCTCTAAGTGCTTATTAAATATCACCAGTTGCATTGGTAAAAGCAAAAAGTATAAAGCAGTCTCGGGAGAAATTGTAGATTAAGTTGCCAGTGCAAACTGTTGTGTCTTTGTTCCTTAAAGAGTCGTGGAGCTTAAATGTGTTGTGATGGAGTTGAGTGATACAGGGCAAGAGCCAAGATTAGCTCTGCCAACAAGGTAAATGCTTCTTGTTTCAGAACGGCTCCATTGCTGATGAATATGATGTTGACCTACTTGGGAATTTAATCTGCCACTTACCTCCAGCCTTTCTACATGGCAGAATGTCCCTGAAGGCAATGGCAACAGCCCTTCATCCCTTCAAGCTCTGCCAACAGCTCAGCCATGAGCAGAAGACTGAAATTAAATACAAACTACTTGAGTTATATGGGTAAGGTATTAAATATACCACCTTGCTTATGCTGATGGCTAAGCCATGCAAATACCAACCATTTAATTTGTCCAGATAGAACTGCAATGAAAACAATACAAAGAACTACTGTCACTGGCTGAGCTTGGGGTCTCTATCCACTAGGATGACATTCCTGTTCTTGTATGTAACATAACTGTGGAACAAAATACAACCCCAGGGACACCCTGCATGACTTAAGTCCCAGAGGAAAAGGAGAGAAAGTGTAATGTTTGAGGAGGATCAGGCAAACAGACTCTCTGACATGGCAAGAGAAAGGGCATTACAGACAAATGGCTCAGGAATGCAAAGAATGGGAAAATTGAGGTGGGGTACTCAGTGTGCTGGTGTGAGAAGAGAAATAAAGATGACTGCAAGCACCTGTGGCAGTGGGAGAAAGCTAAAGGAGGATATAAATTTCAACCAGCTGAAGCAACAAAATGGACAGCGTGTTAGATATCATTAATGACTCGCATTAGGAGGCCAATTGGAACACTGCCGTCTCAGTCCTGCAAAAAACAAAGCCATCTCTTTTCTGGCAAAAATATACTGTTTCTCTCTTGCATTGTCTCTTAGAAGTATCTTGCATTTGGAAAGACTGAATGTATGATTTCTAACTATCTCTTCAGCCTTAAAGACTGTCACTTGATTCACCTTATCATTTTAGTTGCTCATTCAGCTTCCTCCTAGTCAACATTTTTTCTAGTAATGGAATAGCTACATTTTCTACCAGATCCCATCCCTGCATTAGTCTTCATACAGATCCGTTTTATTGAATCAAGACTCACTGTGCTAAATAATATTTTATATTTTATTTTCTATTTTATTTTTTTATACTTGTCTAGTCAAACATTCTCACAGTAGAGCAACAAACCACACAAAGTTTTCTGTGAAAACATATACTAGTAACAGATTTGTTACTACCACCTTCTTCAGGTTCTTTCAGGCTGAAAATTATTTATCCAAGTGCTTTCTAAAGTCAACCACCAACTAGGTTGGCTAACTTTTGTCAGATTTGTATCAAACAGGCCAAACCCGCATAGTGCTAAGGTACACACATTTTGAAACATCCAGCACCACTCAGAACTGAACCTGAACTTAATTTTTAAGACCTGATATTCCTACAAATAATTTAGCATGTTATTTCAAAAGATATAGTACCTATCACAGAATTGATCTCATACAGAAATGGTATAGGTGTCATTAGATGTGGCTCTCCAAGGTGTTAGATCTGCCTTCCGTAACTCCTGACCTTGCAGACGAATGAAATAGCAGACAGAAAAAATACATAGGTGATAAGGTATGGATTTAAATCTCTATTCCATCACCTGCGTTTTGTGTTTCTCTCCCTCAGTTTTAAAAAGACAGCATTAGCAGCAGACGGGTGCCGCACCGAGTTACTTTCCTGAGCTGTTCAGTGAACTCGATCTTTTCAGAATGAAGGGGAAACTGCCCAATTCTCCTAAGTGTGCACAGACACACATTCAGAAATGTTGAGAATACTGTGACTATTGAGGGAGAGAGAGAGCTCCATTACCACATTTGAAGGCTTTATCTGAACATACTGAGAATTCTGCTAAGGCCACTAATGCTTCGTATATCAGAGATGAGAAAATGCAATCTGTTGTTAATAAGCATACATTGGCATAGAAAGTCTGTGTTTCCTATATGATATAGTATAAGAAAAACTCTGAAACTTTAGTATAATTTTGATTGAAAACATTACTCATTAATATTATTTTCCAAAATACTTTGTCAGTTTCCCAAACAACTGGACAGCTGAAACGACATTAGATGTTGGACCATTCATATCGCTGCTGTCAAAAGGGGAATTAAACATCCTTGCTGAGAAGGTATGTTTTTATTATAATTTTAATTTTTAAAAGTTAATGCTAGAATTTTGATTTGTGAATGTCACAGAATCATAGAATCATTTAGGTTGGAAAAGACCTTTAATGTCAGCCAGTCCAACCGTTAACCTAGAGCTACCAAGTTCACCAAAATTCACCACTAATCTGTGTCCCTTAGTGCACACCTCCACATCTTTTAAGTACCTCCACAGATGGTGGCTCAACCACTTCCCTGGGCAGCCCATTCCAGTGTTCAACAAACCTTTTGGTGAAGAAATTTTTCTCAATATCTAAGCTAAACGTCCCCTGGTGCAACTTGAGGCCATTACCTCTTGTCCTATCACTTGTTACTTGGGAGAAGAGACTGACACCTACCTTGCTACGACCTCCTGTCAGGTAGTTGTAGAGAGAAATAAGGTCATAATGCAGTCTAAATTATGTGACCTGAATGCTAAACTAGGTAAATAACTCTCTTGGCAAGGAACTGTGTGTGTTGCTTTCACACATTCTTGACACCATCAAAATTTCTTCTTCAAAGTAATGGTAGTATAACCAATTATTTTCATGTATACAATGATAGTTGCACATTGTCATGTAGGAAAAAAAACAGTGCATTTATAGTGACACAGACTCAAACATTTTTAGTACTTTACACCTTGCAGTGTTGTTTCCTCCATTCTCCTACCTTCCAACCATGAAAGTTGTGTTTCTTATCCTGTTAATAATGAGATCATACTGATCAAATTAGCATTTACTCATGTGGCCCTTTGCCCTAGGGCCAGTGTAGCATACGTAACAATAACTGATAGCTTCAGCATTGCACTTTGTTGTTTCTTTGCCCTCTTTAGTTCTTATAATCTTATAATTTTAAAGTATAGGTGTCTTGGATTCAGCTTAAACCACGACAATAGGACTAAACTATACTGGAATGAGGAATTAATTCTTCAACAGTAATATGTGAGCACAGTCAGCAAATATTCCTCAGGACATAATGCTTACAATTGACCAAATAAAACAGGACTCTTCAACGGAAGGGAAGGTGTCTAGCGCAGTGGAGGAGAGAGGTCAAAAAAGCCTAAAAAACATTAATAGGTTGCAGTTATTTCTCTTAATTTAATTGGGTCCCTATCCTCAATTCTTATACTTACCTGACAAATTTAAGACAAAATAAAGTACTTTCTGTACTACACCTACTGAAATGGTGGAACTCATTGTTACAGGAGGGTCTGGACACAGACTGCAATCAGACAGTGCTCAGGTGTTGCCAGAAGCTGAGAGGGCATACAAGTACAAGAGGGAGAATCATTTAGAATTTGCTTTGTTTCTAATTTTTTTTCCCCTCAGATGTATGCTGTTGACCTTTTGAGTAGCAGCAAATTTACTCTGCTCTTCTAAACATCTGCACATATAGGAAGGAGGCTGAGCTGTTACTAAGCCCTACTTTGCTGAGGTCTGCACGATCTTTCTCTGCAAGTTGATTTGTTTTAAAAGGGAAAAGTCTTATTTATTCTTTCTTTCCTTTTGAAGTTCCCAGATATCATTTTACAAATAGCAAAGACAAGTGGACCAATTTCTTCAGCTGAAGAGCTTCTATCAACTGTATTTGAATCTGTCTCCAATGCCACTGCCAGCATCAAATCATCTCTCACCAGACCTGGTCAGTATTTCACCTGGTATCTGTGCAAAGTGCCAGATTTACAATGGTGCCATTTTGGGCTGTGCTATTGCAGTTCAAACAGACTTTTTCATTTCACTTTATAATCAAATACATTCCGAGAAACCAAACAACAGAAAGTAAAGCCTCAAGTAACTGAAAGAGGTTCAGACTTACAGCAAAAACAGTTAGAGTCCTTGTTCTCTTGCCCATGGTTGTCTGATACATTGACCAATTGCTGAAATACATAATTTCATTACAGGATTCCATGGTTAAGCATTTTCTGGAGTGTATCTGACTGCACAAAGGAGAAAGATGAATTATTTGTATTAGGTTTTGTTTATTTTTACTTTTTTGTTTATTTTAACTTTCCTTTGTAATCTAAGTGAAAATCCTTGAATTAAAACCCTATGAAGGTGGTAAGTGCACATAGTTAATCTTGTACCAGACATGAGCATATGTTGACTTGGCTGTTCTTAAATCTACATTGGTGTCACTGTGTTTTGTCTGTCCAAATGGACAAAGTTTGTTATAATCTAAAAAGTATTTTAATTAGCAGCCAAACTAATGTATTAGTGATGTTGTCTCTAGTGACAAATGCATAATTTTCTTTGCATAAGGTACATTCTTTGACTATATTCTGTTACGACAATAACTTTATTCTTTCTCTTACTTGAAATTCACCTGGGCTGAATTTTTAAGCTATGCCATCCTGTGCCATGGATAGCAACCTTGCTAGGGGGGAGGCTTTGGAAAGCACTGGGAATTTAGACCCCAACAATTTCAAGGAGTTTGTTACTGTCTGCCTTTATGTGTTTGAAAACATTGGTTCTCTGCCTAAGAGAATACAGGTCCAAACTCTCAGCAAGCCCTCGAGGCACCATGGAAATCCGTCTGCTTGTATAATGATAACTGTGTATCTCTGGGAATGAATTTGCTCCTGATACTGCTGTATTCGTATACAGAGAGAGACAGAGGGTGTTCTACAGAGTTGTATTTTCACATAGCTTGAAAAAGAAGTATGACCTCTGTTGATCAGAGGAGTCATTACACAATTAATATGCTCTAAAAAAAGCAGAATCTAGCTGGTAGAATAGCAGAGTATCAGTCCATCTGTGTGAATGAAATTCACTCTTCCTTTAACAAGGAAACCATCAGATCACCAGTCATATTTCTTTAGACATGGGACACAGGACCAAAGGTTCAGCATCAGGCATTTCTGCATGTTTGTGTCCTTGTATGTGCTTCTTTAGGCCTAGATCACAACAACATGAATCCAAAAGACTTCTTTAACCACACTAACTCATGCACAGTGCACTTGCAGAGCTCTCTCATCTGCATTGCAAGGACCAATATAAACATGCCAATGAAGCTAATGATCTTTGTCAAAGGGTGACTTGGCTCCAGGGCTACGAGGACTTGTCATTCTTCACTTGGGGTGCACGAGCTCAGCTGAGAGGGGGAATCTGGAAGATAAAAAATTGAAGAATTGTTCATGCTAGTCTAAGAAATACTTCCACAGTTCAAATGTGGTACTGAAGTTCTGTTACCAAACATCAACTCCACACAACTCACACAGTGGTTTCAATAAGGAATGAAATTTCATGGCTGCTTTGGCTTGTATCTCATATTACGATATGGCTGTAACTCAATAGAAAATTGGGTATTATGAAAATGGGTCTGGAATAACACTGATGCTCTTCATGGTACCGATCTACTATTTCACATTTCTCGCAGTCCCACTGTAAACTAATGTTAATAACAGTAACAGTTAGCAGTGACAGAGTTCTTATATCTATGTCTGCATCAAGAGAAAAACAAAGGTAGTGCTCACGGCAAGATGGAACATAGGAGGCAAAACTCAGCAGTTGTGTGTCTGAGATGCTACCAGAAAGCAGTGGCAGTGCTGGAAAAAGATTTCAAGTAACTTACTTCAAGCACTGAGATATTATACTATATTATATGTACAAAATGTTCTTCATCAAACTAAATGCAATTATGTAGAAAAAGAAAGAGTGAAGTAGCATCAGATACAGGAAGCAAAGCCAGGAGTCTGATTAGGATTTCGCTCTGGAATCGCACCAATGTATCTGGGGTGTTAGAGATAATAAATCGATTTTTTTTTTCCAAGAACACAAAATACTAGGTTTACTTGACTGGGGGAAGGGAACTGCATTGTTTCTAGATGGGTAGTATTTACATGATAAAAGCTGACCTTTTGCAGCAGGGGAAAGTGAAACAATGCAGCTTCACAAGACGGTGGTGTAAAGGGAGAGCAGAACATCAGCTGGTACAGTGGAAGCTGAACATTTTCGTTTGCTCAACAGATTCAATCTTTTCAGTGTTCTACCCACTACTGCAGCTTCCTTTGATGCAAATAAATCCCTCCTCTGCCTCCTTTCAAAGTTCAAATCTACTTTGTACATCCTCACTTTAATTTATTTCTCTGGGGGAGCTTCACTCAGGCACAGCGTCTGTGAAGTTCTTGCTTTTTACTGGTAACAACTGTATCTGAAGACATGTAGGGATTATTTGGTTTAGATATTTAATAAGGTTTTCCTAAATTAGTGACAGGAGAGAGAGCAGTAAGCAGCTACATTAGGATTCCAATTTCTGCTTTCCATCAATATTAGAGGTAGATTATGCCAACAGAGACCAGGATTTGTTAAAACACACAATGGAAACTGTCTCGTTTGATCATGCATAGCACCAGAACCTGACCATAAATAAGATTTTTTTAAATGGAGTTTTTCTGTCCAAACAGTTCTGTTGTAAGTGAACAGCCCTCTCTAGATCCTGACATTTTAACAACATGCTTGACATAAAGAACAAGCACCATGCTTCTCTGACACATCCAGCTTCTGTCTTCACCTTGTTTAAATGTCAGGCAAGTCTTGCAAGACATACATCTTTGTCAGGGTATTTCAGAGTAAAAGGACCTCTCAAGTCTGTTATTTTTCCTGTTGAGCTGGATTCACATATGTGCTGTTTGAATGTGAAGTTTATTCAGCTGCAACATTTTTCTGTGAACAATGATGTAGCTGTGTGGAGACTTCCACCAAGGTCATCCCAAAGATTTACATTTCATTCTTACTTAAAGCAAGGCTCCCAGCGAACAATGGTTTTACCTCAGAATAAACCCTTGCCTGGGTTTTGGTGCCTTTAGGGAATTAGACTTGAAAGAAACTTGCAGATACTGGTTATTCTTATTGCACACATCCAGATTTTGGTTTTATTGTGCCATCCTGTATTGTGACTGTTCTGAAATACGTCTGCTCTTGTCTTCTTTTCCAGCATGCACCACAGGAGGACAAAGAATACAACCAATTTCTTACAAGTTAGCCAAATTCTAGTTTTATATCCAGGATGTTAACAATGTAAATATTTAAACAAATTATTTCATTGCAAGATAATTAGTTTATCAATATCACATCAGCTGCAGTTAATTCACAATCTGTCACCTTCTTAAATTTCTATATTGCTTTGATTTCATGCTATTTGACTTTGTTTCCAGATTGCCTGGGAACGAGAGCTCCTTCTTCAGATGAAATCATTAAATTAGCAGAAGCAAATGTCTTTTGGTCAGTTCAGGAACTGAAATGCATGGACGCAGGGACTTTTGACAAACATGTGGAACTTCTTGGGGCTGTCTCAGGTTTTAACAGCTCCCAGCTTGTTGCCTTGAAGGAAAAAGCCAAGCAGGTAACTATCCTGTCTGTGAAGGAAAATTAAATCCATAATTTGATTTGCTGTTATTGAACTATGCAGTTCTAAAATAACTGTGCTGTGGCAATGTCACTACTGCTGCAAGAATATCTATTGTTTATTGGAAAAATAATATGAGATGGTGATAGAAGAATATTGCCCTTGCTTTAGAGTCAACAAGCAAGTAGTTCTGAGCTATTGGCAGCTGAAAAACTTAAGTGCTTTTACTTCTAATTTCTTTTCAGTTGCTTGCTTCTCACTTTCTTTCATAAATGAAAAATCAGCAAGCAGTACTATAGGCTGTTGATTGGCCTGCTGAGAATTAAATCTGGCATATTAAACTGTCTACATCAATGTTAAATATAGTTTACAGTGGTGTAAAACCAAACTGACTGAAAGATACTGTTGTTAGCTGAATAAAGCTTGTTCTCCGTCCTTGTCACAGGCAGGGACAAACCCATCAGTGGGAAATTTTAGGGAGGAAAAAGTACCATGTGCATTTAGTCTGTCTTTACTAGGATGTTACTAGTGAGTGCAAGTTACAGAAGCAGAGCAGAAAGATGACTTCTATCTTTGCCAGGCTGTAGATTCATGGAGAGGAACAGGGCTGTCTCAGCAGTCATCACCACTCCTGCAGCACTGCTGGTACCTCTTTCTTTCAGAGTGCAGCAGTGCAGCTCCTCTTGAGCTCCTCAGAGAGGTACCTGCTCTGGCTTCAGTCTGTGCGTGATGCCCATACTTCAGCAGCAGTGCAGGACTAAAACCTTTCCCTATTTGGCACTGCAGTGCAGGATCTGTGCCAGAGTACTCAGGGCAAGGCTGGGTGCAGTTCAGCACCCTGTGTCTGGCACAGAGCATCAGCAAGGTGTCTGGGCTCTGAGCAGTGCTCCCTTGGCCAGCTGTGGGCTGGGAGAGAAGTCAGACCTTGTTCCATCCCTGTTGTTGGTGTTGCACTTCTCCCTGGGAGTCACCTCCTCTTGCTGCTTTGTGGTTGCCTGCACTGCCAGGGAACCCAATCATAGAATCATAGAATAGTTAGGGTTGGAAAGGACCTTAAGATCATCTAGTTCCAAACCCCTTGCCATGAGCAGGGACACCTCACATTATACTTGTGTTTCAGCAAGGAAAAGCCTTAGGGTGCAGTAAGACAAGTTGTTTTTGTTGCAGAAAACCCAGAGGTGAAGAGGTTACCATCCCCAGCTGATCTTCAGCTTCCTGTCACCAGCATCTGCTGGAAGTTATCTGCTCTGTTTCCATCTCTGCATGGCTAGCTGCTCTGTAATCCCGTTTTGTCAAAATGATCCAACATTTTAGAAGTAATTTTTAGGCTCCATCTGATCATTCTGACAGAATGAGGTTAGGAAGCATCTACAAGTGCACTTGGTTGTGAGTAGTGTGAGTGCAGATGTTTGGAGATCTGAGGGCTGTCACCTCCAGAGGAAGGCAGTAGCAGGGGACAAGGTGGGCCTGGGCATCATCTCCCTAAACCAGCAGCTGCAGCCAAAACAGGGGAGCTGACCATGACTTTTGGGTAGGTAAGACCAACAGTGCAGTTTTTAGCAGTGAAGCTCCACTTCTAAAACTCCTGTACTGCAGCTGCTCAAAGAGAAATGGCACTAACCAGATTCCCAAAAGCAGATGGTGACTCCATGCAATTCTGTCTCTGCTGCCCTGTTGAAGCAGGACGACAGCCCACTGCGTGAAGTGCATTCTTCCCAAGACAGCTTCCCTCTGTCAGCATGGAGACATGTGGGTAGGAAAAGGGAAATAAAAATACAATCCTAGAAGAAAATAAAGCCAGTGCTTATCCAAGATAGTGGGAACTAAAACATTTTACAGCAGTGCATATAATGGTATACCTATAGAGTGATACCTGCTGTAGAGAAATTGCCAACAAGGTTAATACACTTATATCCCAGCTATATGCAATTCAAAGATACACAGATCTGTAGTGCACTCCATGAAAGTATAGTCTGTCTATATGAGTGTCTGAGGACAGATTGCTGCTAGACAAAGACAGACTTCCTATATATTAATTTGCAAAATGCAACATGCTGTTACACTGAAAGTCAAGCGTGAGAAATCAGACAGTACAGGGAAAGCTCTTTGTAATTATGTGCATACGATGCTGTTATGTTATTAACTAAAGGGCATCTTTGATTAAAGGTTTGATTAAGCCAGCTTTAATTTCTACTAAATCGATTGATTTTCCCGAAAAGAAATTGTGTACTGCTCATTGTTCCAAACTAATTCAAAAAGTCTAGTTATCAGATTGTGTCTAATGAACGTAAGAAGCTTAGCTTACTTGTAAGTGGAAGGTCTCCAAGTTCTGCGATAGTAACAGATGTATGGATCTGCAGTCTCTAGGTGAGTGAGGACAAAGGAGTGTTTCAGTTTCATGTGTTGTGTTATTTATATCATTATATCTGAGATTTCATCCAGCACTGTCAGATAATACTATTTATAAAGTACTTTAAATTTATGACCTAGATCAGGAAATAGACATGTGACATTTACAACTGCATGTGTTCCATGTATCTCTTAAGCTAGAGAATTGAGAGCTTAAAAATTGGGCTAATGCTTTTTACTATCTATTTTCTTTGGAAAAGATTGAAATTTCCCAGGCTCAGATCCTTTTTCTGTTCTTTATGACATTGTAAAACCAGCATAAAAGATCTAGTGGAAACTCAGTCAGGAGATACAGGCCCAGCAAAGCATCTTTTAAACAAATCCTTAACCCAAGGGTCATAGTTGAGAAAAGCACGTCAGCAGTCCTGAAGCTGCTCTGCGTTGGATATGCACGTTAGTATGAACAGCAGATAGTCTGCAACACTGTGTAAGGAGTATCTTATTCCAGAGACCCAGCCCTTTATTTTATGCAGGTTGCACAGCTACGTATGTATCTGAAGGTGCAAACACTATTTAGAAGGCAACCGTAGAGGTTCTCCTTTAGGAAGTCCTTACTAGCTCTGACCTTTCTTTTTTTTAATGTTCTATTGTAGCTATCCTGAAAATGGGATAAATATTTCTATGAATCAGAGAGCATGAATGATCAAATAAGCCTAGGACTGGGCTTTTAATTCTACTTTTCTATATGGAGTTAGCAGCACAATCGTGTACTAGAAAACCATCGTATATTGACTGACATAAAGTAGAATTGCTGAAGTACAGGAAACCTTTACAGGTAGCTTTATGTAATACCTGTCTTGTTTAAGTCACTTCATCCAGCTAAAACCCAGTGTCTTTTCTGTAAAGACAAGTAGCCACATCGTAAGAGATACTGACCACTGATCACTGCGTTCTGTCATTTCCAACTAAATGTAATTGGCAGTTCTACCCTCTGCAAATTCAGCTCTTGATGAACTTCCGTTGTTCCTTATTCTGACAGACCTTTTCCTGAAATCAAAATTTTCTTAGAGTTGATCTGTGACAGCTTTTGAATCACTGTAACTATATCACAGATAAGGTTAGAACACTGGAACTTGTCAGTTTAGATACATTGGTACTGGTTTAGAAGAGCCCCTGCTTATTTCTTTGTTTTTACAGAGCTTTACAGATTTAACTGTATCAATGTGTACAAACACATTTAATTATTTTGGTTTTTTTTTTTAATTGCATGCACATAAGCTAGAAATCAGAACTTTAGTAAATTGGCTGTTTGTCCGTATTACCCGATTCTCTACTTTGATTTCTGCTTTCCTGGTCAATGACTGAGCCAGAATAGTAAGAATAGTAAGAATAATAAGCCAGTCAAAGGCAATTTAAAGTCACTCCACCAGAGTAATTGCAGCTGGTGTGGAAGCCTGGGTAGTCCAGGTGCTGCTTTCATGGCAGTGGTGTAGCAGCGTGGATTTCAGCAGAGACTTGCATTTTTATTGGTTTTAGTGGTACTTGCTCCTACAGCAACACTTCCAGCAGTCCCTGCACTGACTTATCAACAAGCTCAAGCTGTACAAATTACACCATTTTTAGATAAAATAACCATTACTAGTGTAGAACCTCGAAAATCTTCACAATACCCAAGCTTTGGTGTGCAAAGAGGCATATTGCTGGTATTTGGACTTTATAAATCAAGGGTTATATAAAGGAAGATTCATAATGATCTATCGGACATTAATGAATCTCTTCTAAAGGTCTGGGGATCGCTGCCAGACTGGAAGAGTTATCATATTGTTTCCCTGGGTCGCATTGCTCTGGCACTCACTGAACATGAAATTGAAGAGCTGGATTTGCATTCTATCGACACCATTTCTGTACTGAGCCAACAAACAGGATGGACTCTTACCCAGGTAAGTATGTTACTGAAGGTGCTGCTGGTGAAAGGCTCCTGATTCACACCCTTTGGGACTGAAGTCCCGGAAGTGCCTAGGAAACAGATACAGCAATCCACACTACTCCCTGCAGTTCTTCAGCTAGTTAAGAGGTTCATCCTGCGTAACTTCAGTTGTCTAGAAATTAGACAGCTAGTTTAAGATAGTCATTTGAGGCTCAGCATTGTGGATAGATTAGGAAATCTTGGAAGATAATTGTTCCTTTTGCTGGCTTTGGAGGATGTCTTGGTGGCAGGCTTAAGATAGACACATAGTTTTTAAATGGTTATTTTAGGATGAGCACCATCCGAAACAACTTAGGCTTGCAAAGACATTTTAGTACCAATATCACATTCATATCTGAAAACTGTGCCTAAATACAGGACATCACCTATATATGACACTTAAATAAGACAAGGCAACCTGAGGATTAGGAAAAACTAAAAATTTCATATTGATCCCCTTGAGTAATTTGTTTTCTTCCAGCAATTTAAATGAATTGGGCAGTTCTGCTGTGTGACTCAATGCCCATTTCTTCTGGTGAAGTGTTCCCTTGTGACCCAGGTCACAAGCAGAGGTACAGAGTGCTTTCAAATCACTTGCACTTGGGAAGCGGTTGTGTAACGGTGCCTCGTTTAAGCGTCACATACAGGTGGTGACAGCGCTGCTCTTGAACATGGCAGAGCTCCAATTAATTATATCAGGAGCCTCAGGATTACATATGGTCCATGGCTTCTGGTAAGATTTTGAGCTTTAGTAACAAGGCCTTCAATTATATTTACTCTGTTCATGCATAATACTTTTCTGCTTTTGTAGGCAAGATCTATTTTGCAAGGTTTTCTAGAAGACTCTGGCCAGACAATCAGTACACTAAAAAGCTTTGATTTAGTTGGATTAGGAGCTATTCTCTGTGCTTTGAACTCCACAGAAATCATGTCCATAAGGACTGCTGAATTCAGGTAATGCATTTAATACTTAATGAAATACTTATTAGTATCTCTATTCATAACATTTATTGCGCAATTTTATTTTTCCTTCAAGATTTCCAGAGCCTAAAGGATGCTTTTTTACATTTTAAATGCTTTTAGTAATGTAGTAACTGTTACAGAAGGTGTATACTAGTTGCTTAAAATATATTCTATTTTAGGTTTCCTCTGCCATTTATATCTCACCAGTTAAGTATTGCATCGAGAAACCCAGGGTTTTGCTCAAAGCATTAAACATTTGTATGCAATTTGTCTACATACATTTTGAACTGAAAATGGGTTTACAGTCTTCTTACAGCAGGCTAAGTGTATTCCAGGCAAATTTATGTAATTGCAGCTTGTAATGTTAAGTTTTTTGCCTTTTGCAGTGCTGCTGTTGCAAGAATTGGCCTGTTGGTTTGTAGCACCCCTGTTCTGAGGCAGTTTAAGAAGATGACAGAACCTGTGTTTGGTACTCCTACCAGCTGGAACAGCTCTATTTTACAGGAAATTGGTACTATAGCAGGTAATAAAAATCAGACTGCAGATGGTGATGGTTCTGAAGCAATGTTATGAAGCATAAAGAGGCAGGTTCACAGAGCAGCGTTTTTTTTCTAGAGAGCAGTCACCTGCAGGGATGGACATCCAGCAATTTCTTTAGCACTAAGGAAAGCTGTGTTCTCTCAGTCCATAATGTTCTCTCAGTCCACTCAAACCAGCTTTGGGGAATATAGCCTTGAAGTCATTTTGGTTCTGTAAGTTGGAAAGGGTAAATCAAGGAGGGCGAAACCAACCAGGGATTTCAAGCCCACTCACTGTTTTTCACCCATGCTGCCACAGGAGTGGCTGTGTTGGGTCAGAGCAGTGCTCTAGGCTGACCGAGCTGTCTCCAACAGTGGAAAGAATGGGCTGCCCAGGGAAGAGCAAAAGAGCAGCAGAATTAGCATGGAGTGATACTTCTCCAGAGTGCTCTCACAGTCTCTGAGACTTCCTGAGCTAGAGGTCCCACACAATTTTGTTCATGGATTTTTTTCCCTGTGATCACTTAACTGCACACTGAACTGATAAATTTTATCATCCCTGATGCCTGCAGCAATGATTCCACACTGTAAGTACCTAATGAGTGAAGAAGTAACTCCCATTGCATGCTTACACTCCCTAATCTTGCATCAGAAGAGGCTGTGAACAAGCATTGCCTAATAGTGCTGCTTATGATTTTATTGATTTTTATCACTCTCTCTTTTCCAAAAGTAACTCGGGTAGAATACATTCCATACCATAGAGTACATTCCAATGGTTAAAGTCAGATGATTTGTAATGTTGGAATATAATGAAAGAAAACCAAAAAAAAGAACCAGTATCTCTCTCCATTAAACACTGAAGTAAACCATTTATTAGATGTTTTGTATGAATGCTTAAAACTTGTATTTGCCTAAAAATAAATCTAATAAAAAGAGCATTAACTGAGTTTTGTGCCTATTATGTTGTTTGGGGTTTTTTTAGGTGGTTTGAATGAGGATGAATTAAAAGCTTTGGATAAAAACTTGATGCCGTATTTCCAGCCAGTGGCAATAAGACTTATACCTCCTGAAATTTTCCAAGTAAGAGCTTGATTACTGAAGATGTAACTGAATTTCTATCATTTTTACTCTAGTATAAATAAACTGCAGCACTGACTTATAGTTCGGTTTTGGGTTTCAGCAAGAATTTTTCTATGGTGTGTTAAGCGAGAGGCAGTCGAGGATCTGAAACATTAACTTTCAGCTATATCATCTGTATTTGTGATGCCCATATAATATGCTAGAAAAGCTTTATTTATTCTTCAGAATACATCCAAAGGAAAAAGCAAAGATCTAGGCTTGGAAAGCAGGGAATGGACTTTCTTTCTTCCAACCCTACATTCAGATCTGAGGTTTTTTTCTCTGTTTATTAACATTTGCAAAGATGCTATCATAGCTACTCTCTACTGTCTATGGAAGAGCTTTTCTATTACCCTAAAATCTGGCAACATTCTCCCAGGTTAGTGCTGGAAAACAGATTGCACAGAAGATACAGATGGAAAGGAATTCCATCTAATTACAGCAGATCTGAATGTGGACCAGGAACTGGAACAAGAATCTTGAGATCACTGCCCCAGACTTTATTCGACTTAGTGACAAGATTAATATTCTGCCTAGGCTGGTCTCTTTCAGATGCTCAGGCAAGCAATGTATTTATGGACAGATGAGCTAAACAGATAGTTAATTGTGTCAGCTTCCATAAAAGAGAAAAAACTCCTTGAACACTAACTATTCTGCACAGTACCACTGACAGTTTAGATAAGCCTGACCTGATAAGTCTTTTGTGAAACTATTTCTTTGAAAAACAGGCAAAACTGAGAATCTATAGCATCTTGTAGAATTTCCTTCAAATGGCACATACTTTGTTAGTAAGAATGGTAATGATGCTACAGAATGTGCTTAATGAATAACAGGGCACCTTCTTGGAAGAGTTTTCAGTATTTGAAACATTCAAAGCAGATTTTGATTTTATGCAAGTTTGGTATAACTTTATTTTATGGCTGAATACATTATCCAGCTTCTGATTTATGAAACATTACATGTATTATAGACATAAATTGAGCCTCTTCTTAACTCAATTAAAAATTTCTGGATCTGTAGGCATTTACATGTGTTTATTCAGATTTAAAAAGCACATCATTAGGCAGACAATGAAAAACCAGGAAGGGTTTGCTCTATTGTCTGACCTACTTGGAAGGGGAATTTAGTCTTTCTAAAGTAGAAGCTGGATGCAGAATTATTGCAGCAAAGTAGGCTTGCTGTGTAGGAGGGCTAAAATTCTTGTGACTGCAGAATGTTAACTAGAATCAAAGCAATCCAGCATACCCAATACATGCAGGCTTTACAAACTGATTAATTGCTATGTGATACAAGATAATTACAGTAAGATTATGATTGAGATCTTTCATTTTTAAACTCAAGTTTTAATATGACCAAATTTGGAAGATTTTCAATCTAAATGAGAAAAATAATAAAATAAAAGCTTGGGTTTTTTTTTTTTCCCCCATCTCCTTGCTATACTGCTAATTATAATCAAAGGTCAAACATAGGTTCAAATGAGGTTGCTTGGGAGCAAATGTAAGAGGAAATAAATGACAGAAACAAGAGGATACACAATGTCATCAGTCTTTGAACAGATCAGAAAAGAAATGGCTGGAAAATTAAACTCCGGCAATATATTGAAGAAGCGTTCAATACAGTGTTGGCATAGAAAGCTTTTTCAAACTGTCAGATCCCAGCAACAAAGAGAAGGGTGAGAGACAGATGAGTGGTCAGTGAGGTAAATGAATGCAGAGGGGGTTTTTTAAGCTCTATTGAGCTTTTTTTTATAGCAACACAATGTTGAAAGCTACTTCCTCTTGTTCAAAATGCAAGGCAGTGCTGACTTCTGATTCCTTACCTGCCTTATGTAATTGACAGCCTAAACCAATTTCTCTGGCTTTTATTCCTCCTAGGCATTGTCCCCAGAACAAATAGCAAACCTGGGCCCTGAAAATGCCGCCATGGTTACGAGGTCACAGCTTGAGCATCTGAGTACATCACAGCTCCAGAGCCTTCAGCTGGCACTGGACGGAGCCAGGACAAGCACCCCAGAGACACAGAACACTGCAAGCACTACCCAGGAGGTGCAAACTGCAGCTCCAAGTGGTGAGTAGAGTCACTCCCTTCTCCTGAATAGAGGGGAAGGACACAGACACAGTGGTTTGTGCAGTCTTGCAGCATCCACCAGGATCACACCTATATTTTGAAGATGGGTTACACTGAATTTTCTAATCAACTTTTTAATTCACACCGTAAATCTCATGCCTCAAAACATTTGTTTGACCAAGACAAACAACACATGTGGTTGGATTTACCCACAGCAATGCTCTCCTTCTTTCCCATATTTTGGGCTAAATTTAAGGTAGGGCTGTCCCTCTCTGGACGTTCAGATCACAGCTTTTATCTGCAGCAGAACCTTGTTTTGCAGAGCTGCAAGTGGAAAAGTAGGTAGCACTGGGGTGGATTAGCATCTTTATCCAGACTGTAGGACCCCTTGAGCAGTTTTTCATGTTATTCCCATTCTATTTGGAATTAAAGCTTATTAGTACCTATGTTTCAGTGGTTTAACATTCTGCAGTTTATACTGAGAAATTTGTGCTGGCAAAGTATGTTAGTGGAGGCTCTACAATGAGTGAGAGTTTGGACTTAGTCAAGCCAACATTGAGAATTTATCCCTATCAGACAGAGAATATTGTTGCTACCAGTGACACCAGCGAGACATTAGCTGTTAAAGAAGAGAGAGGGATGTTTGAGGTGTGTCCTGGGTTCAGCTACAGCAGTCATTTTTTCTCCTTCTTAGTAGCTGGTGCAGTGCTGTGCTTTTGACTTTCAGTCTGGGAACAATGCTGATAACACCGATGTTTTTAGTTGTTGCTAAGTAATGTTTACTCTGACCAAGGACTTTCTCAGTCTCATGCTTTGCCAGAGAGGAGGGGAAGCCAGGAGGAAGCAGAGACAGGACACCTGACCCAAACTGGCCAAAGGGGTATTCCATACCACAGCACGTCATGCCCAGTATATAAACTGGGGGGAGTTACCCGGAAGGCCCAGATCGCTGCTCGGGTCGGGCTGGGTATCGGTCGGCGGGTGGTGAGCGGTTGTGTCCTTTTCCCTTGTTATTCCTCTTATCATTATTATTGGTAGCAGTAGTGGTTTGTATTATACCTTAGTTACTGGAGAGCTGTTATCTCAACTCGTGGGAGTTACATTCCTTCGATTCTCCTCCCCATCCCTCCGGGAGCGGGGGGAGGAAGGAAAAGGGGGGGAGTGAGCGAGCAGCTGCGTGGTTCCAAGTTGCCGGCTGGGCTTAAACCACGACAAGGTGCTAAAAGAGGAGTAATGGGGACTAAATTGCTAAGATGACCGTGCTGGAATTAGAGCAGACCTTCCCCAGAAACACCTGAGCAGTGCTCTCAGCCCGCCTCCCTCATGTTTGGCCTGTTCCCTCTGTAGATATGCCAAAGTAAGGAGTTTTCTGGGTAAAGATCACCTGAGTTCTTGAGCTTCTTGTTCATTATTGCTATCTCTAGTGAGTACCACCCCTATGAAAAGTTTCTCTTCAGAGCTGTGTATGTTAAACTGGAAATGATTATTCTGACCTGTGTCATCTTTTGAGCAGCTGAATGTAATTAGGATTCAGGTGTTGGAATTTGCTGCACCTCTTTGGGGTCATGTAGGTAAGACTCTACTAGTGACACTAAGACATAATGCTTTCTGCTTTTCAGGTGCTCCTTGTCTGAGTGGCTTTGGCATCTGGTTGTGTGCTGTGATTACACTGTACCTGCCTTTCTGAATCCACATTTGTTAAGCCTGAGGTAAGTTATATTTTCAGTAAGAAGTAGCTTTATAGCAGAGACAGTGAATAACACAGGGTGAAGGACTGTGGGACCCCCTTCCTGCTTTAAATACAGAGACAACAATTTCTGAATAATTTTTCTGTATTACAAATTTGTCTTGTACCTCTGTTAGACTGTCTTTGAATCTAACCAAGGGGAAAGCACTTTATCTTTACAGTAAAGCCAACCTTAACAAAAGTTTATTTAAAATTCCATGTAACACCACTCCATTACCACATTGTTATTTGGAATATGCTGTTGGTGTTAATCTGTATTGTGCCTATTCCAGTCTAAGATTTTACTTCACAACCACTTCGATAATCTCCAGTTAAAAGAATGTTGCCATTAACTTTTATTGGATTTTACCATTTTGACAGACTAAAATTTAATGAGAGCTCTGGGCTTAAGGTATAAATTCCATTTAAGCAGACTAAATGCTGAAGTGTTCTACTTAGTCTTTAAGACTGCAAATCAAACTATGTCAAATGACTTAATTTTCTTTGCTTTTTGATTTTCAGTGTCCTGAAGCTTACAAAGGAGATGCTAGAGATAAAGAGTTTTTCAGCTCAGCATGAATAGCAGAACTAAGAGGCTCTGAGATTCCTGAGTGCAGAGTGATTAATTTCTTAAAAGCAACACCTTCATCTGCCATCATGATGTGAAGTATACCCTTTCCCTGTCTTTAGGATTAACACGTAACAATGGATCCCTCCAAATACTTCAGACAAATTTCAAATCTGGAAATGGCTTATCCGTCTCATGAGACAGTCATTGAAAGATACACTTAAGTGTTAGGTAGGAGCCTGAACTATCTAGGGGACAGGCAGCAGGTGACTGTTATTTGGAGGCTGATGTATTGTACCCAGTGCTTTTTATATTAGTTAATTTGGCCACTCTGTTGTACCCACCCATTGGGTTTTCTTCTCATAGTTTGAGCATACTTTCCTCTGGACAGAGGCTATGCTTCTGTGTGACCTAGCAGAAACCATACTAAAAGTTACTGCTGCTGCAATAAAATAACTTCGTCTCTGGGCTGGTGGTTTAAATCCTGCTCAGATAAGAAGTGATGACATGTTCTTATAATATAAGCACCTGTACGAAATGTAGTTCCCCGTGGGTGTATGTATTCAACACAGAGGGCACTGTCACTACTATTTCATGTGACAAAATGCACCATGGAAGTCTGCTTATGTTCATCATGAGATACTCCCTCCACTTCAGGTGGGGTTGAAGCATACACATGGGAATAATAAGGGAAAACTGTTCACTGGATCTATATACTACTAGGACTGTCAATCCAGTGCTTTCCACAAGCTCTATACTATCTCATTTCTCATAATTATAAACCACAAATATTCTCATGTTTTTTATCAATATATGGGTTACATGTCTAACGTTTCTCATGCAACACACTAGTATTTTAAACAATAGAGAAAACACTAAAAATCCTCTGCATGTGAACATACTTTCTGGTATTGTTCAACCTAATTTTATGCCAAGAATGCATGGTACAGTTTTCCATTTTGCTGTTGCAGAAGTCTTTATCTTTTCTAGACTAAGAAAGGAAAGGCAATGCATAGACTGAAAAGTTTAGCTCTTTCATTTAGGGCTGTGCTCTAGTAAATGCCTTTCAAACATTTATTTGTATGTCTTTATGGCAATCATTACATCTAGCTCAGCACTGAAAGCAGACTTGAAATTTTATTACAGGTGGGAAAGCAGTAGGAGTGGGGCTGATAGGGAAAGCTGGAGGGAAGAGCCTTGCTGTTTTTGCTGCTGCTGGGGAGCAGGTGAACGTTAGCTGTTGTTGCTGTTGGGAGTGACAGCTCCCACCGCAGTCCCATATACTCTGTAATTCCTGCAGCAGCAGGAGGCAACCTGATTTTCAGGGCTTTGTTATCAGCAAAGTAGGCAGCAAGAGCATGGCCTTTTTCCACACCCTCCTGATCCCTCTCCCTCTTTAGCAACCTGCCGCTCTAGGAACTGCCTGTGCCGGTAACTAACCCCGGCAAGTGTGACATGATGTTACAGATAGTACTACATGCTCTAGTTTTGCGTTTTATGAGGAAAGAACCAATATTGCTGCCTTGCACCTTTTTCTCTAATGCTAACAGTAAGATTCCAGCTTTTCCTGCTGTGTTTCCTTTACTGCATGTGAACAGTAGAATGCAACATTTAAATAGGAAAAAAAAATTATATGAATCCCAGCAAATACAATGCCCACTAAAACAGAAAAATGCTTCAGCAGATCAAATTCATTATAAATATTTAGCTGGTTTTTCATATTAAAAATTTTCTGCCTCATTTAGATGTGAAAGTACCAAGAAGTTGCTTGATTTCTAGAAATTGCGTGACTTGAATTCTGTGTGCATTTCAGTGAAGATGCAGGAGAGTATTTTCAGTCAAGGATACAGTCAGAGTCTCCAGTTGAGCTGTTTAAGTCGGATACATGACTTAGCTATACCAAGAACTTCAAAGATCTATATGAGCTGAAAATTATCTTCTTCTGTCAATGTACCTGGTAATGATTCCGTCTGCAATTATCTGAGTCAGAGTTTAGCTTTTAATTGGAGCAGGAGTGAACTCTTTGTTTGATGCCATCTGTGCTGGAATTTCTTTCATGCACAAGTGCTTTTAAGTAGCTGAACTCCTCGATTATTTCTTTATTTTATTAAATTAATAATTATGTTAATAATTTTGGCATTGCATTTACATTTGGCCAAATACATGTCTATTTCTTACAAGAGTGCTGTAGGAAGGGTAAACGTGGAGTACCCACTTAATATACTTATTTCATAGTAAGAGTACAAATCCTGTTTGGTTTGTAAGATGGTGTGAGCATCTTGGATGGCGAGTGTTGTAGAAAAGCAATTACACTTTTGCCAGTGTAGCTCTTGTAAAGGTCACTGATGGAAAAACCCATTCTACAAAAGCTGTGATTCATGAGATACCTCCCTCAAAACTGTCGAAACTGAATTTCTGGGAAGAATAGATGGAAAGGAGAGAACGAGATGGAGAGCGCTAATATACGTGATATGTAACCCATATATGTGATCTGCTATCTGTTCACTTCCATTAGCTAAGGGAAAACTGAAACAGAAACTTTACTTTTTACTCTTGTGAAACAAACCACAAAACTCCTTAATGCAGACATCCATGCCACAGGATACCACTAGTCATGCGGATCTGTGTGTATGGGTAGTACACACAAAATGTATGTGATCACTTTCATGGGAATGCATTAATGGGAAAAATGTCTCATAGCCTTTCGTCACACCAAAAGGATTTTGAGGAAGAATATATTAGAGAGAACTGTTATGTAAAGATTCCTTTGTACCTTAAAAAAATGTTGCTCTTTGTTGTCAGTGTGGGTAACATTTGTCTAAACCAAGCTTAATTTTTCCTATAGCCTTTTAGTTCTAACATTTATATTTGAGAATAGGGAAAAAAAATCAGATTAACGCATAAATCTGCTGTTCAATATACAGCATGGCAATCATTTTCTTATCTGGGTATTGTGAGAATTGCAGCTCTCCTCTCCACTTGTGACTACTCTGATGGTTGCTAGGCACTGCCGTACGTACTGCAGGATATACATCTGGCTGTCGATTGTCTGACATAACTCTGGTGTAGTCCAGCTCTTCTGAGTGTGGTGAACCATGTGGCAGGTGGCCCTGTCCAGCAGTATGTAGGAGGAGGTATTTCATTTAATTCATTTCATTGGATGTAGGATTCTTAAGAGGTTAACAGATGGGAAAAAAGACTTGGTTGGCTTACTATTTCATTGCCTGACACCTTTATATTGAGAATTGTGTTTCAAAAAGAGAAAGGGGCTACTAGTTCTGGATCACCAATAGAGAAAACATCCCTACCACCTGGTACTGAGGAAGTGCTGCCTTTGTGATATCTTTAAATCCCTGAAGATAAGAAAACAACTACCCATCCACAGTATCTGAAAACTGTCCTTGTTAAAGCTAGCATTATGGCTGTTGTCAGGTTTTGTGCAGTACGTGGAATGTTTGACTCCCAGTGATCTCAATCTGTCACATCAGAGCTAACCTACTCCTATGAGTGTGAGGCTCTAAAGATACCACTTAAAAAAAAAAAAAAAAAAGAAGGCATCTTTCTTCAGTTTTAAGAAGTCCTTTATGCCTCTGCATAATCTGCTCAAATATTCCAGAGGCAATTATGTACTGCATTATAGCAGATTTAGCTTATCACTTGACTGCTGCGCTTATCTTAGGATCACCACCACCTGATTTATTCTCCCCTTACACAGATTGCAGCCCCATCGTATAGACTGGGACCTTGTTACAGTCCCTTTGTTTGCCCATGTGGAAGCAGAGGTGAGACATGCCTCCCAGGTGTGCCAGCTAAATGAACCCGGGGTATTGGGAGAGGTGTGACTAACCCAGATGACACTCACAAATAAGCAAGGAATTGAATAGTCACCTGGAATTTGTCACATGAGCAGATAATCCCATAGCGGTGGTTGTAGTGCACTTGCTGGTGTTCTGGCTCTTACTGTGTTGTGGTTATAGATACCACACACTGCTTCTGAGTGTGCACACAGCCAATTACAGTGTATCAATTGAGGAGCCAGAACTCATTAAATTGTAGTACCTTGTTCCCTTGTGATAGGCTGTCTTCCTTAGAGAGAAATAGAAATAAAATGATCTCTTCCTCTCTCCCCCCTCTCCAAAAAGGCCGATATTCTCGGTTGGCACACAACTTCAAGGAATGTGATCTCTTTCTCTCAGTGAAAATGTTTTTGATAAGCCTGTGGGTTTGTTGTTTATTTGCTGGGTGGGTTTTTTTTAAAGCAAGATCTGTAGGCATGGGCCTAAGGAGGGCTAAGAACTTTATTTTACTCCCTTATAGTCGGTTAGTGAAATATTCTTTCCTGTGTCATACGACGTGGGACAGCCTTGTGCACTGCTTTACTCCACTGCTGTTTAGGTGAGGGATCTGACTTTTCTTTCCAGTAAGGCAGGAGGAAAACTGGATAAAAAAGACTGGTCTGTGAAGAACGAACACAAACTCCAATTAAGTTAGATTTCTTTTATCAGTACTCCAGAACATCTGAAATTGCTTTTGAAAAACAGTATTTTGTGCACTGTTATACAGCATGCTTTTAGAAGTGCAGGTAAGTGACAAACTTTTCAGAGAACAAAATAAGTTTGTGTGTCATCCAGGTATCCAGAACTTCAGATTTTAGTAAAGTGTCTGACTTACTGTCAGACTTTCTTTCCACACCTATCTACTCAGTCCCTAAACACAGAAATTAAGAGACTAGCTCATACACCCCACCTGACCTTGCCTGGTATCAGGACCTGTAGCAGTTTTGTACCATGGGATATTTTAGCAAAATTCACATCTAGTTCTTTAATTGTACCCAGGAATAGATCGTTTACAAATGCATTACATTTTTTTCTGCAATGAGTAGCAAGCAGCCAATGTCCATCTGTCTCTGCCTCCCCCTTTCTTTTCAGCATCAGTCTGGTTTTCCAATCCAGATTAATGAGAGGATTTTCTTGCTGTTATGACGCAGGAGCACAAGGCATGTTCAAAGCTTACAATCCAAGTGACTATACATTGGAGTATTAAAAGAAGGAATTATGATTGCTGGATTTCTTGCTTTGCTGGCAACAGTATAACATTTACCATCTAATGTTTTGGCTGGTATTAATTAAAATATTTAACAGCATCTCACTTAGTATCTGTGGTCTCTTTGGAGAACAAGTTGAAAAGAAGAGAGACCAGAAGTAAATTCCTAGAGGAGAAATACAAAAATAGTGTAAAATACTAATCTGTCAGAAATACAGCAGGATAATGTCTTCTAGTACTTCTTTCCCTGATAATTTTTAACTGTTGTATAGACAAGAACTGTATTGATTTAGCAAAGCATAGCCATTGCTATAGTTAAAATCATGTGCTGGTTTGATGTGCAAGCTAAAGCTGCCCTAGGTCATCTGTAACTGGGGCCTGCCATGTTTCAATATGTAATCAGATGTCAGAAAACAACTTAGATCACAAGTTCTGAATAAATCCCACATGAACTGAGAAAGGAGGTGAGAGAGAAAGGATGTCAGCTCTCTGCCTTTAATGTATCTATTAAAATAGATCCCAGATACGATTCTGTCAGTGTTTTTATTAGCTGTTTTTATTTCAGCATTCATCCTTTTAGAAGTGTTTACATCTAACATATTAAATGTACATATTTCAGTCAAGCCTGGGTCAAACAGCTACTCTAGCTAGTTCAGCCAGTACTCTAAGGCAGAAACTGTGCTTTCAGACCTTACTGTTACACTTGGATATAGCAATGGAAGTGCCACAGCAGTGCAGCTACAGAGGTTTTGTACTACATATTTGCACTTCCTCCCTGCTGTTGCAGTCTGTACCATGGACCTCTGGGGAGTTCTGTCAAACGCTGTCATCTTCAGTACAAATTCTCCAAGCAGTGGATTTGGATTCCTAACATGCATCCTCAAACAGGCAGCTTTTCTGGTAATTACATCACACGTTAGTTGATGACGAAAGTTATTTAATATCTGGTTAATTAGTAATTAGTTAATTAGTAATTAGAGTTCAAATCTATTAAACTTTCTGAATGTAATGTAACATCGTAAGGCATTGTAAGATAAGAGATACTATGGAGCTTGTGAAGGAGTTGTATTGCTGTACTTACAAATACAGTTTACAAACACAGTGATTTAGGAGGACAGGCTTTGAAAATAAGTAAGTTTGCTTCTGTCACACTGTGAGTACTTATTAAAAAAAGATAAACTCAAGCAGAGGGTACTAATCACTTTTCTTTCAGGGAGCCCTTTAAAAATGTCGATGTTTAGGCTACATTTTAGACAAGAAAATGACAGATTGCAGTGTGGATCTTTTTCATTAATTTTCAAACAATACATAACTTTCTGCTGTGGGAAATTCCCTGTACATTGTTCTCTAACAGTCAAGTCCTTATGCTATTTCCTCAAACAGGGCATGAAGTAATGTAAGCCAAGAGATTTTTAAGAAATAACCCTTTCTGAAATGCTGTAAGAAAGCAAAGCACCACAGTTCAGCTGGGATCACCTCTTACCTATTTTCCACAGTCACTGGAAATCCTGTTCCTGTGGGGCTATTCCCAGCTTGCTTGTTGTTGTTTTGATTGTTGTTTTTTTTTTCCAAGAGAACACTGGGAGTTACTGGAGTGCTCCTCAAGAGGAGATACCTCTTTGAACTGCACACTGGACAACGGTGACAGTGGTGCCCTTCTTCAGGTTTAGGGATTCAGGGCTGCAACCAGGCACCATTGTAACATGCAGCGCCTTATCGCTACAGGAAATAACTGCTATTTTTTCCCCTTGGAAGATGTGCATACTCTTGTGGGCTACTAACCACGAATCAAGTCAATAGCTGGTTTTCACAAAAGATGACAACAGCTGTTAAATACTAACTGCTTGGCTGGGTTATACAGCCCTTTCTCCCCATTCACTGACAAGCCCTCGCCAGGGCCGGGAGCTGCTGCCGGAGCAGGAGCCGCTCCCAGCCTCATGGCTGTTCACTGCCAGTTAACAAAACAGCTCCAGCTCATTCACCTGAACAGACTTCTAAAGAGTTGGAGGTGAAAAAGGGGCCGAGGCCTACTCCATCCTCAGCACGGGACTCAGATGGGATGGCATACAACACTGGAGCAGGTCCAGAAAAGGGCAGCGAAGCTGGTGGAGGGTCTGGAGCACAAGTCTGATGATGAATGGTGGAGGGAGCTAGGATTTAGCCTGGAGGTGGCTCAGGGATGACCTTATCGCTCTCTACAACTACCTGAAAGGAGGTTGTAGTGAGGTAGGGGTCAGTCTCCTCTCCCACGTAATAAGTGATGGGACAAGAGGAACTGGCCTCAAGCTGCACCAGGGCAGGTTTAGACTGGAAATGAGGAACAATTCCTTCCCCAGATGGTGCTCAGGCACTGGAACAGGCTGCACAGGGCAGTGACGGAATCACCGTCCCTGGAAGAGTTCACAAACCGTGTAGACGAGACCCTTAGTGGTTTAGTGGTGAACTTGGCAGTGCTGGG
>NW_009938773.1:0-482 GCF_000696875.1 Nestor notabilis | reverse complement strand
CTCTCTCTAATTGCACATGGCCCACTTAAGTGTGTCACCCCGAAGTGTTTCTGTTCCCTTTCAATCCTGCTGAGCTGCAGCAAGTGGCTGTTTTAGGATCACTTTTATTATTGAAACTTCTCCTAGCTAGACCTCTGCAGCCGAAAGATTTTCTACTAGAAGAGCCTAATGCCTGAAGGCTGAGCTCCCTGTCTGGATGCAACTTGTTCTTTTACTTTCAGATTTCATGTATTTGAAACATACAACATGGCTGCCTTGTGGAAGTTGCCTTGTATTTTTATCTGTGAGAATAACCGGTATGGAATGGGGACTTCTGTTGAAAGAGCTGCCGCCAGTACTGACTACTACAGAAGAGGAGACTTTATTCCAGGTCTTAGGGTGAGTACAGACACAGTTGTTTGGTTTTGGGGGTTTTTTGGGTGGTTGCGGGGATCGTGCATGTATGTATTCATACATAAATTTATAAATAGTTTTTTAAATAT
>NW_009938772.1:34995-45381 GCF_000696875.1 Nestor notabilis | reverse complement strand
GACCGGCGTCCGGGGCGGGGGTGTCTCCTAGCTGGTTCGCCCCAGCGGAGCGTCGGACCCCCTCGGGCGAGGTCTCAACCGAGGTTTGAGGATGGTTCCCTCTTCCACCTCTTTTCTTCCCCTCCCCCCCACCTCATGTGCGTCCCTCCTCCTCCCGGGGGTATCTGGGTTTGTATGAGACCACAAGAGCTACGGCCCCTTCGCCCGGGGCTGTTGATTTACCCGAGGAGAGTCCCAAATAAGCAGCTGTTTGTGCTCTAGCTGGAACGCTGGAGGCTTTCTAAGAATGGCGCTTTTCTTACTCTTTTTTTTTTTTTTTCCCCCAAATTTATTTTTATTGGTACACCGAACCAGCCTACAGCATTGCTGGCGTCCTTCCACCAGGTGTCTGGGGCTCAGAGGAAAAGTCAAATTAATCTTAAAATTATGAGACTGTTTCCCTCCCCTCCTCCCAAATAGAATAATTATTAGAGAAAGAATTGGTACAAAGTGTCCAGGAGGGGATTCAAGCTAGAAACAGAAAAGCACCTTCACCCCACCAGAGTGGTGAGGGGACAGAAAGGCCTTCTGCAGGCAGGAAGGAATCAAAGCATCTGGAAGATGGAATTTGACTGGTTTCTGAACCAGCTTCTGAGATGTGGTTACCACCCACAGCAAGGGGCTTGACCCCATGATCCAAAACATCCCTTTCAATCCTCTTCCAATGAAATAATACTTTGCCTTTCTGTATACCAAAAGAATCTCTAAGTACATTGCTCACATAAAATTTTGGTACTTCACAGCAGTCTTGTAGGTACGAGTCCATATTCCCACTCTACAGCAGAGTTAACTGGTTTGCTCCACAGGTCACACTTTCAGTTGAGGACACTCACTCGGTTATGACACTTGGAGCTCACATTACCTCCCAGCCCTGCTCTGCTCACTGGGGTCCAAAATGAGACCGATGCTGTTAGAAACTGTGAGAAGGCTACTTGCAAATACAAGGGGCTGCTTTGCAAGGTCCAGGAAATACGAGTTCTGGATGTTGTTTTAAAGCTAAGTATATAGTATGAGGAAACAAACCTGGAACTGGAGGTTTTGAGTTTTAGACCCTCAGTGTTTGACTATTATAATTATTTAACTAAGCTCCAGTTAGTCTTAATAATTAGTCCTTGTTACTTTTACAGGAACCTTGCTGAACTTACTGAAAGATTTCCTGCTCACCTGATTTACAAAAGCAATTGTTTTCTTTCTGAATAGATGGATGAGAACTGGCTTATCCTCATGCTTTCGATGTAGAAAGAAAAACCTAGACTCAAATCTATTTGCTTTTCTTATGCAAATCTTCTCACAGGATTAGAAGAGAAAGTAAACAGCAGTCCAACCTTAAGATCTTTTTCTTTTTAGAGACAGCCTGTTGTATAAATCTGAAACAGAAACTGTTTTCATTTGAAGATCAAATGGAAGTTATCTGGTAAAGCTGACAAACAAGGGCAGAATAATCTGTTTGCATTTTTGGGAAATGGATAGTTCTGGTTTTGTTTCAAGGCAAGTAACTTTTAAATAATATTTAACGAAATAATTGACCTTGATGTTTAAACTGCAACTTCCTTCACGTCATTAAGTCCACTGTTTTTCAAAAAAAAGTTTAGCATCTGAACTCTGGCATTCATTCTGCTAATCTCATAATAACATTTGTTTCTGTTGGATTTTTGTTTAATGAACTCATTGGTGAAAGAGGAGAGAAAGAGTTCAGAACAACATGAGCTTTACAGCTCTTTTTTTCTTTTCCCCTCCCTCAAAAATAGCAAAAAAAAAAAAAAAACCCAAAACCAAAACACCAAACCAAAAACAAAAACAAAAAAAACCAACAGAATGACTTTTCAGGAATAATTTTTCAGATGGAAGGAAAAGGAAGAAGCTTTGAACAGCTGAACCATAAGCCTTGGGACAAGCTGTTTTCTTTTAACATATATTCTTTTAAAACACATTGCAATCCTTGACTACAAAAAACGATTTTGTGAAGTCTGTCCTCATGATAATTAGGGGCTGAGTCTGCTTTTGAAATGTGAGAGAAATGGAACTAACTCCATAAAGTGTGTCTATCACATAAAGCTTTTAGGACAGCTTGATTCACACTATATCCTGCTCTTTGTTCAACTGACAGATTTCCAAGTGCAGAAAGAGGCACATATCTGGGGGCTGCTATTATCTAAGCTAAATATGTACATTTTGGATCAGTTCTATTTTATATGAATCTCACAACTTCTGCTTGGGGATCTTAAGCATGAAAGGATTGCAGAGACGTACATTTTATTAGCTATCCATCAGTCTTTTTACATGGACAAAGGTGCATAAATATACACATTTATTAGTCCTCTGCTCTGCAAGAGTTCAGAAAATTACATGCAAAATTATTTCAAATAAAACCAGACAAGCAACCAAACAGCATACATATTGCCATACAATAAAGCAGGCAAACAAACAAGGTGAGGGAGAATAAAAGTAATAAATGAACATGGAGAGTTTAGCGTAATTTTTATTTGTCTGTAAATGAAAAATAGTATGGCAGTAGTGGATATTTTTGTTGTTGTTTGTTTAAAGTTATGATCCTTGAATTACAAAACACTGGTACCTACCTAAACACTGTTGTGTACCCTGCACATCATGTTCTCATACACAGATGAAAGCTCTTCCTTTATCCCTGCTGACACATTTTTTTTTCTCTCCAATGAGTTTCTATTTTCAATATGTGGATGTGTGAGGAATCAGGTTGCTTTACTCCCAACAAAGGACATGTAGCTAACATTTCCACTGATCACCAATATTTGAATTCCCTCTCCAGTGCACAAACAGTCAGCTCAATAATGATTGCAGGCCAGAGATCTAGAGAGCATGGTGGTGTTACACAATTGGAGATGTGACGTTATCTGGCTATCTGAGCAGGGTCATGATGATCATGGGACAATACAAGTTCCATGTCAGGCATCATGTTGATACAGGTTGTCTCAACTTCACACAAATGTTAAGCACAAATTAAGTGGCAGAGTCATCTCCCATCTCAACATTGTCCTCCGCCTTTTCCTCCTTCCCGGCAGAATTGGCACCTCAGAGCACCCCAGTGCAGTCCCTCAAGCTCCCGTCCAGCTCCTCAGCCCCACATACTAGGCACCAGCTGACTGGCTAACCAGCTATCTCTGACACAGGGGCAGCACCCACATCAGGAGAGATGATGTGTATTTCCAGGAGGTATAGCTACTGGACAGTTTCTGTTACCCCCTTACTACAATCCCATGCTGTGGATCAAAACCAGCAAGTGAAGGGAGGAGGCACCCCCCACCCCATGAGGCTATTGTGCAGTTCCCCTGTCCACAAAGGCTGCTTTTGTGCCCACCAAGCTGTATTTTTACCACATAATATATACACTTATGCAACTACTGCTGTTCAGTTTTACATGGCACCTGGGGATGGCAGTTCTTAACTTGAGGTGCTACAGATGCTACAAAAAGGTAGCAGTTGTCATTCACCTATAGTTCCTTGCAGAAGTTGCTGACCCTGTTTTTTAATTATCGTTATTATAAGCTACAAGGAAAACACAGTACAGTAACTCTTGCCACTGAATTCAATGTTGTCTCTGCTGTAAGTCACATCAGACCTATGACCTGTGTGTTTTGTGGTATGCAGCTGACTCCCAGCCAATACGTCTTTTCCCGACAACCAGACACAGCCTGCAACATACTGGCAGTGACAGGAGATGGCATTCCAGTCATACTGGGCAGACATGCTTGTACCATCTTCTGTTACTCTGATGGTGATTTGTGATGAACTCACCTGGCATATTGCCTCAGCCCAGGGATTGCGGTGCACCTCCTCAGCACAGATTTTAAGCAGGGAGCTGTGCAAAACCAGGCTTTGCTGTGAGACTGAATACACTGCTCTTCCCTGTTCCTCTGAGGTTGATTTACCTTGAGATTATGCTGGACCTTGGGAAATTCTCTCACCCCAACACTCATACCAACTCCCCTCACACCAGCTTAGGGAGTGAGTGACAGTGACTACGTCCTAAATTTCATCACTCTTCAGCTGTCTTGCTTTAAAATCTTCTGTCCTAAAAATCTTTTATCAGGTACGGGTATACTTTGCAACCTCTGCTGAACTGCTATGGAACATTTGTGCACACTGCAAAACGCCACTGAATATGTCCCCCTGGACATCTGTGCCAAATTCAGTGGTTCTTAGGGAAATAATGCCATTCAACTTGCAAAGGTCTCCAGGGACTGTAAGTAACATGTTACATAAATGCCTCTGTTTACCCTTGCTTCCCTGACCTTAAACAATATCTGTCTGGATACATTTCCTTAGCCTTTCCTCCAAGCATACCTCTGGCTCTGTCAGAGAGCCCTGGGGAAGGAGAAACCATGATGAAGGCACTAGCAGTGTGAATACATACAGAATTAAGACTTCTAGCCACTGCGGCATATCACTTCTGCCTGCAACTTAACTAAAGCAGAAAAGTCTTGTGGCTCTACTTCACTGAGTTACATGACACATGCCAGAAAGTGTGGCACATGCCACTCGCCATCTCCTTGGCATTATTAGGCCAGGGAAGGAAACACAGCCAAAGAACATGCACACAACTTTGACAGGTTCTGCCTAATCCACCCACATAATGACATTTCTCATGCTAAGTGCCAGAGCGGTGTAGGGAGGCCACTGCCCTACCAGCTGCTGGCAAGTCAGAGTTAGTTTTATGGTTATGTTTAAGAGATAGCCTGACATTACATTAAGAAGTCTTTGTCTCCTGCGGTGCAGCACTCAGAGAATGACATCAAAAGCCTTCCTAATTCACCCCCTAGGTCATTTGATTATGGGCATGGCACAGAGCGGTGCTTCCCCAGGAGACCATGAGTCACGGCGACATCCATGACTATCCTCTTATTCCATGGAACGAAGTAATGTGCTTTGAGCACAAAACAGCCAGGAGTAGATTACATCCCTTCTATGCCAGCTTAGCCCTGCTGGCTGTTGGGACAAGCACTGTAGAGGCAGGAGCAGCCTCTCATTTCTCAGCCTTGCTCCTCCCCACCCCTACCTCAGGGAAGCTGTTCTTCCCCATGCTGGGACATGCCATATGGGCAAACCACACAAGAAGGGTTTACTCAGCCAGGCAAGGAAGAGGACATTCTGGCTGCCTTCTCCGATGTGGTACAGAATTATGTCACATGGTGAAACATCCGTCTCTCCTTCAACAGGCCAGGCATATCTGATCATGAGGATGCTGTGTGTTCTCCATCCCTTGGCATTTGTCCTTATAATTAGTCTATCTGTTTCTGATTTATTTATTTTCAAGGAGTCTTCTGCATCCTTGCTCCCTCACTCGGGCACATGGGGCAAACCGCAGACTTGCCCTTAAACTACACAGAGAAATAAAATCAGAAACAGACAACCCACAAGAATCAATAGCAAGAGGCAGAAAGCACATGACTGGATGATACAGTTCCCTTTGGAGATCCATCTGTCTCGAAATGTGATGTAACTAGGCTCACATACCACATCTGTGAAGGGGGTAACAGATCCCTTTTCATAACCTGACTCGCAGAGTAAAACTATGCTAGCTCAGAGACGCCAAGGCATGTTTAAAAAATCATTTCTAAGGAAGAAAAAGAAGTCTAGTTTGCGTTCACAGCTAAAATGATTCCTTTCAAGTCTGACGTGACTCCTGTTACTGTTATTGTTGCTTCCTAGAATTTAGGCTTGAATTTAGCAGAAGTTGAGAAGCAAGAGCATACATAGAATTACTTGTAAGAATCAGTGTGTCTGTGTGCAAGGGCCAGGTCTTTCTGAAATAAACACCAGTCTCTAGACTGCTCGGAAAAGTGGTGATATAAGATGGCAGTCAGACACATGTAGTCTCATACCCATGAGGCAAGGCTATTTAAGGATTCAATTTACCTTTTTCCTACAAATAAACACAACTAGGTAATGAACTATACCTCCCAGTGCCATTACAATAAATTTATTATATTCCATAACTGCTCCTCATTTGTCTCCAAGAAATAACATTGCTGCCTGGGAGGGAGTATCATGACATTAATCAAAAATAGATGATCAGTACAAGAAATGAAGGCCAAGCAGATGAGTATATCTTCTTGAGTATCCAGAGTACAGAAGCTGTCTGAAAACACTGTAAAGTTGATACACTCTATCCAGCCATATAGATAGTGTGCACGGCTGTCATTCCTATACTGAACATCCTCTTTGATACCCTGTGATTCTGTAGCCCTTCATCTGGTGAACTATGTGAAGTTGTTGTTCATGTGATAGATCAGACAGTGGAGAAACTCTCCAGACAGAAACATCTTCTTGTTCCTGGCTAAGAAGAATAAACCTTTCCTTTTTTTTGAATCCACAGAAATACAGATGCAAAAGCAGGACATGGATAAATGAGAGAAGATAAGGTATTGCTCCTACAAGCAGAACATCCTGTCTTTGAGATAGGTGAGTAGTTTCCAAATGTTTCGTTGACCTCCAGAAAGATTGTGTAGCTGCACACCTCTCCTTCCCAGATATTCCAGCATTTTAAGCCATAATAGAAACAAGCAGAAAGCAGAAGTTACTCTTGAAAAAAGAGATGAGACAAATAAAGGAGGAAAAAAAAAATAAAAAAAAAACCCCGAGAACACCCTAAATTCTGTAGTCAACCTCCTGGACATGGCCACAGAATTTTGCATATCTCCAAAAAGACATGGCTGATTCTCACTGCCCATTAGCAGAACTTGTTGCAGCTGTACAAACAGCAGATTTCTACACTTACACACCTTCATTCATTTCCTCAAGTGAGGTTTTTAATTTGACTGGCAGCTAGCCTATCTATCATCTGGACTGCTGATAAGAGAAAAATCACCCCCCATTCTTTACACCTCCACTGCCTTTTCTCTGATTCTCGTCATAGAAGTGTACAAAGAATTAAAGAGCTCTCAAAAGATTTGTAACCAAATATTTACTCTAAGTGAGGTAGATTATAGTTGCTTACTGTATCCATTGCCATGCTGGCTTGTGTACAAGACTGTATAACTCCTTGAAGTAATATTGAATACTTTGAAAAAAAACTTTGTTTATATTAAACTCCTTGCCAGTGAGTGCACATTTGGTGTTGTCCAGGGTATACTAGGGCTTGAGCTCGCATGACATATGGGATAGTGCCTCGTCTAGCTTCACAAACACAACTTCAGGGACAGCCCTGGGGTGTGGCCAATTTACCGTAGTCTTTTGCAGGATTATTAGGAGTATTTTGAAATTCTCTCAGGCATTTCACCAAGAGAAAATGTAATTAAACAATGTTCAGAGGAAACATATTCATTCAGGAAATACAACCTGGTCTTAATCAGCTTGCTTTTTTGAGCATATACATACCTTGACAACATTTTAAATGGAGACAAATTAAAAAATATTTACATTCAATAATATTTAAAGTATTGTTTTCCGTAAAGTGAAAACATTGAAGTGGTTCCTTGTTTCATTTAATTTTGGTTTGGACTTTATAGCATTCATGTATTTAATATTTTGCCTACTAAATTTAATATTTTAATGTCATTATAACTTTTGGCTTTCTGCTGTGAGAATGATTTGACACTTATGGAACACTTCCATTATGCCAAATATATTTTCTCTGAATTTTCAAACCGTGAAAACTTCAGCATCTTCACTTTTTTCCCTAGTATTTCCCACAGAATGGAGATTCTGTTTCCTGACCATCTCTGCTAACATTTCTTGCTCTATAAAAAGAAAGGGGGGAGGGTGTCACAAATGCACAACTGTAAACTTGTCAGGATACATTTCTTATTGTTGGCTCATATGTTGCCCTCTTTTGGTAGCTTTTGTACTGTACTACACATAAAACGTTAACAACTGCTGTAGCAACTAGGCATCTGAAGGGGACTAAGTGCTGAATGTTAGAACTGAGTAACTATGACGAAAGCAATGGGTTGCAAGCTTGAACTAGCTTATACAGACATCCCATCAGGACGGGAAAAGCACTAGGGAGTGAATGAAGCAGTGCAATATAAAACTGGACTATTAAGTGCGATGAAAAAGAAGAAAAAAGAGAAGGATCTGTATATATTCACTTATGTCAATAATTTAACTCCATAACTTGACTTCCATCCTGTGACGACAAACACAGCTTTCAAGTTTCATGCAATCAAAATTTGTAAAGGGAAGCTCTAGCCTAAGTATCATTCTCGTGGTCCCTGTTGTTTTTTTCATAATCTATGCAGGGGTTTTATTAAATTCTTATGAGTATTGACCAGTTAATATCAGAAGAGTGCCTGCTAACTTTCCAAGGCTAAATCTCTGACAAAGTCAGCACTTCTATTTTCACTATTAAATTTCTGAAAGATAATATTAAATAATACATGTTCTTTTTATACACCGATTTACTAATGCTAATTATAAAATCATGTGATATTTACTGCATTATAAGTCTAGAATCTTTATTTAAGTGAAACACTGAAGTGGTAATTTTTTCCAGAGAGAGTTTTCTATTATTCCCGAGCAAAATTAAAAAAACACACAAATGAACAACCTCAGTCTGTAGCAATTTAAACAGTCTAAGGAGCTGGGTATTCACCTTCTCTTGACTTTCAAAAAGAATCAAGTACTAACTCCCCCAAAATGCCATTCTTAGAGAATGAGCCGCTCTCTACTTCAGATAATTTTCAGTTATAAGCACAATAAATGGTTACACAGAAGAGATATTCCCACCATATCTGTGATCCCAGTTCAGCATTTCACAGCCCTATTCTTTAAAGATTAATTTTCCTTGGTTTGAAAATCAGCATCAGGAATTCATCCTCACAGGAACTCTTATGAGCAGTCTCAGAGATGATTTCAGAGCTCAGAAGGGAGCTATGCCTCCCATCTTGAATTGTGGAGGTTTTGTGGCAGCTCCATATGATCAGAAATTCTTGGGGTAGGGAAGGACTCCCAGCCTTTCAATGTAAAGACATAAAGCTGTGCTTTATATGCATTCTCTGGTGCTTATTCAAACCTATCTACCCCAAAGCTCCCAGCAATATGAACTCCCCTTAAAAGACTATCTGACAGTCTTCCAATTTTCACCTTAAAAAAATACACCCAAAAGGCCTGATTTCACTGCCTTCCTCCCTTTTAGTTATATGATGCTGCCTGGTTTAAGCCTTTGCAGACCTTTGTTCTGTGCATAAGAATGCAGCAGGCAAGCCTTATGGAAATATGACTGCCTGCTGATTTCGATGCAGCTAATATGAACCTTTCAGTGGCCAAGGGCTCAAAGACTTTTGTTACATTTCCTCAGAGGTCTAACCAAGCCCCTTCTGCTCTAGTCTAACAAAGTGCTTAAACATGTGCACCCTTTCAGCTGATATGTAGTTCCTTTGTTAAAGCCACCTAGCAGGGCTGTAAAGGGAGTTGTAAATCAGCAGCACAGCTCATGCACTTTAAGTTTATGCTTAATGAGATGCTGGGTTTGAGCCTCAGTCTTTCCCCCAAAGTGATTTTTCCAACCTTTGAATCTTTGTGGGATTTCTTCCAACTCCTTCCAGTCAGTCAGTGGCTGGCAATATTCAACATAGATTCGAATGTAATAGCATAGAGCTTAACACATGAACTATAACATCCCTGCTTTGTAACAGACTTCTGTACGTGCATAGCCTTTATCACTATACAAAATCATATCTTACTCCCATCTTTCTGTTGTCCACTATACCTTGAAGCTCTGTCAGCAATGTTGATGGCCAGGGCATACACATTCCAATATACCTTGTTTTCTGTGTGTGAGTGTGAGTTGTTTGGGGGAATTTGTACCCAGCTTTCTAGTATCTGCCAGTCCTTTGGTATTATTTATCTGCTGTCTCCTGTTTGCATTCCTTCCTGGTTTAGTATCATCAGCACATTTCACTATGCTGTTTAGCTCTACTCTGAGATTAGCATAGAGATATTAAATAGAACGATGTCTGTCAGAAGTCCCTGCCATGACCCACAGGACATTTCTACAAGCTACGATAACACTGCAATTGATCATTGCCCTTTGTTTACGTTCTTTCTCCCATCTTAGTCTACACAGCAGTGTTCCCTGCCAAAACAAAGTTCTTTCTCTCAACATGAATACCTGAAACAGTAGCAAATTACATTTTCACTGCTCCCTATATCCACTCTCCTGCATTCTCACCCAGTCTGTTTCTCTCTCTATTCACTCCCTGTGTATGCCACCTTGCTTGCTGAGTGCCAGCTTGGAGAATGCTGACCATAGCCTTGGTCCCCAAATCTATAATATACAGAATGTATAATGTTGCATATTAACATGAAGGATATGTTTGATATGCTTTATCCTGCCCCAGACCATACCACTTGCTGTTCCTGATAATATCT
>NW_009938772.1:25574-34964 GCF_000696875.1 Nestor notabilis | reverse complement strand
TTATAATAGCTGCCTCTGTACTTCCTCGGCATTCGTGGATGAAGAAGAGTTTGGCCTAAAACGTTTAAGACATTTTCCTTGATTTATGATTTTTGAGGCCAGAATGGACCATTAACATACCCTGTCTAATCTCTTCTGTGTCACAGACTATAGCATTGCCCTATTCCCCATATACTGAGCCCAATGATTTCTGTTTGGCTGGCAGGTATTTTCCAGAAAGGGATTCAGTTTTGAAATGTACACTACCACTTTCTTGGGCAGTTTGTTTCAGCAGTTCATCACAGTTACTGCTACAAATCCAAGTCTCATTGTTTGCCTAATTTGCTTGTCTTATACTTCCACCCACTGATTCTTGTAATGTGTTCATCTGATGCAAGACACTTTTTTCTTCGTGTGAAGGTAATTATACACTGTAATCCAGTCATTTTAATAAGGGAAACAAAGCATATTTTCCAATCTGCAAGTGGTTCTTTTGCCTTTTATCCCACCCTTTTTAAGATTTCTAGCACTCACAGCACTGTAACACACCACTGACATATAGGCAGCATTACACTCAATTCGTATGTCCCTGCTAACTCATTCAAAGACAACAGTAATCCTCTTTCACACCATCAGGCCGAGCCCTGTGTCCAGTTGCTTCCCCACAATGATACCAAAGCCTTTTCAAGCACCACCCTTGGGATACAATTTCTAGTGCATCAATAGAGCCACTGTTAGTGCATGACTTAAAATTCATCTTGTCTGCAAAGGTCTCACTCACCAAATTTGGGCTGTTTCATCTTCATAATTTATTTATCATTCCACCAACTTCAATTTCCCCCTTAATTTACTAAGCATTGTTTTACTAAGGAAGGATGTACTTGTCTCTCAACCATTAAGGACAATTTTGTAGCCTGCCAGGCGTTAACACCCATTTCTGCAAACTGACTCCAGAGCTTTCATTCAGAGCTGACAGCTACTTTTTGACATCTATCAGTTAGTCAGTTCTTAATCCACTCAGCAGTCACTCAATATCTATTGTACAGCACTCGTTTTTTCTAAGTGCCTAAACAGAGAAGGCAAACAAGTGTATTTGAATGCTGAAAAAATAGACTTAGAACCTGAATTCTGCAAAGTGTTAAAGACCCTAATCCCCACTGTTGTCTAAACAGTTATAAGCATGCAGATTTATGAGGCTAGTTTTAGGTTTGCAGTTATGAAACCTCATGTTTTGTATATTTTTCCATTGATACTAGTTTCTCTTATCTGTGAAAGGCAAAACTTAGACATCACAGCTGTTGGATGGACCACACATTTTATTTTCTAGTTACACACACAGAGCTTTCCTTTTGTTTCTCTGCATCTCCACAAGTAACTGTAGTTGCAATGTCAGTGTAAATCTGTTAGATAATACTTGTAATAACATTAGGTGCGGATTGTACAGCTTTAGTGACTTTCATCCATATAGTCAAAGATCCTAACAATTCCCTCATCTGTTTCTATCAATAGGATTTATTTATTTGTGCCACAGTGTTTCTTTCTTGTTAATTGCTTGAAGTTATTTTATGTAATTAAAGACAGATGGTAAAGCAAAGTTCAGTATCTCATCCATTTGTTAATCAGTGGCTTATGCAGCTCTATAAATGTAGCAGGGATGTTATGATTTTGGGGTTTTGTGTGCTGTGCTTTAAATTAAGTACTGGGACCAATTCCTAGTTATGCTGAAGCCAATGACAAAAACTGCCATTGACCAGGATCTCACAGTGGGAGACCATGGATGAGGAAAGCTGCAGCCAGCTCAGTGTGATGTTTATGCTTTACAGAGGTGCATTGCTCACCCGCTTTTAGTCCCAGGTCTTACTGTGGACCTTTTGATCAACAGTATCCATGGTATGTAGGTGGGAAATGAGCAGCCAGGTCAGGGTGTCAGTGAAGAAGTTTGTTCTCCTGACTTTGTGGAAACCCATCCTTGGTCTCAGCATTCTTTGGGTCTCTTCTATTCTGGAGGATTTTTTTTTTTTTTCCCCCATATGCAAGGAAGCAAAACATCTGTTTTCATTAAGGACATCTTGTTCTTCAGATTAGAGAAAATCACCAAGAAAGGGAGAACAAATAAAAGTCTCCAGAGGAAAAAGAGGCCCACCACTTGCTCCCCCTGGGTAGCCATCTTGAACTGATTCAGTGTTGCCCGCAGCCGGCAGCCTGCAAGCAGGCTCCCTCCCTCCTGCACAGACCATGCACCACTCACTTCATTCCCAACCTATTCATGGGCTTATTTTACAACAGCTATTTTTTATCTCCAGATCTATCTGTAGAGTGCTCTCTTCACTATAAAATCCATCAGCAGACTGTAGCACACTGTATTATTTTGATGCCTTTATCTTTCTTCTTTCATAAAGATTAGTCATGGTTTTGCTGATGTGCCTGCCTGTCCCCATTGCTCACACATTGAGTGTACTGTTCACACAGCCATGCAGCCATCAGCGGCAGCAGTGGGTTTCTGACCAACTTGATTCTCATCTGCTTTCTCCCATCTTTCAGTCCAACAAGCAATTTGGCTTTATCTGTTTTGATTCAGTACTAGCCTACTCCTATTGTTTCTCACATTCTTGCATTTCCACCAGAGTATATGACTGACAGAAATGCAATTCCTCAATCAGATTATAAGGGGTGTGCTGGGAATCGCAAGTCAGCCTAAGGATTTATGTGCTACACCAAATTACCATAACTGACACAATACTTCCAGCAAGCAAGTTTGGAAATATCAGAATCTCCCCCATCCCCTTTCTGCCCCCCTTCCTTGGGAAGGCCACATTAGAGAGAACAAGGATTTCTCATCGCTACCGTGAGTCATGCTCACACTGAGCACATGGTTGGTGAGGTCAGCAACAAGGGTTACTGGGCTTGGACTATAGAAAAAATGGGTTCTGTTAAGTGGCAGCACAGTCAGAGCAACATGAAAGAAGAAGAGGCATGCAGAAGCCACCAAGGCCCCTAAACCACAGATAGAAAGGAAGCAGATACAGACTCATGCTTCTTGGAAGAATGAGCAGAGACAGGTGGCATGAGACACTTTGCTCTTTTATTCACCTAACCTTTTGGCCTTTAACATAAGCTTTTATTTTTCCCCCATGAATGTTCACAAATGGGGGAAATTCACCTATTTTACTCAGCCTAGGATGGGATTTTTAAAATCACAAACACACTTGTTCTCAGGAACATGCAGTGAGGCATATTTGAAAATAAATGAGTAACTTCTGCCAAGTAGGTGTCATGCATAATCCCTATTTAAAATGCAGATATTCAACTTTAAGCACATGCTTAAGTCTCAATAAAGACAATGCAATTTAAGCAAAGTGTAATACAGCGTGTGCTTGGTCGAGTGCTTGAATCAGATCACAAATGATGGATTACCCAGCAGTCCAGCAGTGGATTGTAGGATGGTACTTAGATCGTGTGAGTGTGTGTGTGTTCCTGTGAAACGAGTTTCATCCTTCAGGAACCAGCTGTATTTGGAACCTATTGTAAAAAATGGCAGTTGAAAATTCCGAACTGCTTTAACCACAGAAAAAAAAAATCCTCTAATGTTGATGTTGAAATACATCTTTCAGTTTTAAAGGTTGGTAGGTTTTTTTTAGCTTGTTTGTTTGTTTATTTTAATTCTTAAATGCTAGAGCAGCAAGCAGATACACTTTACAGTCTATTGCATTGGGCTCTTTTTTGGTAGGTTAGCTCCTGCCAACAGCAGGTTCAGAACTGCCAGTTCTTATTAAGAACTTTATTTTAAAGATACATTTCACAGTTTATTCATGGCACCCTGAGACCTTTAAATTGCTGGATTGAGCAAATGGATACAGTTTCTTTTCTATTGATTCCCAAGTAATGGATTTAATTAATTGTTTCAGCAATTCCTGATTGATTATGCTGGCTCTTGAAATAAATTTCTTCTTTTAGACATGTCACCTAGAGTGTACTCCCTGAGTTGTGCCTAGTTCTTTGCCAGGGTTTAGCTGAATTTTATTTGCTTTTGTAATTTTATATTGCATCAGTCTAAAAATGGCCAAAGATTATTCTCTCCTCAAGAATTTCAGTGACAAATCCTTTTACTAGTCCCAGTTGTAATGGACAGTCAATTGCCATCATAAACTCTGTATAAGTAGCATTATGAAATCTGTGATTTATAAGCACATTCCATAGCAAAAAATATTTTGATAACCCATGCTCCTCCCTGCTGTGGCCAGCTCTCTGCCTCAGTTAGAAAATGAGAATAAAACAGATTTCAGCCTTCTAGATTTAGTAGGAAAATAGCGCCTTCGACAGCAACGTCTTTTCTGAACACCAGCTCTAGAAATGCCACCAGCTCTACATGGGTGGCTAAACTTTACTTTGGGTTATTTCTCTGCCACCTAAGGCACACACTGAATGGAGTTTCAAAGGAGCAAAATGTAGTCTAGCCTTTTAACTCATCCTGTGTTTACAATTATTAATCAAATGCAGAGTATGTATTATACTACTATAACTAGCACTTGTTATCTTGTATGCTTTATAAGCTTTTCAGGTGAAAAATCTACTGGGTATTCTATTAAGAGATGACATAATAGGTCATGTCTTTATTTCATTATTTGGTTATTCAAGGTTAGAGAAACGATTTTACTTGTCCTCTTCAGTATGCTGATCATTAGCTATTGTACGGCATGTTACCAGCAGCAAATCTTCTGAATAACTTGTATAGTGGCAGTATCACATCAGAAAAAGTCCTTACAGTTCATTAGAGCCCTATCTGCATTCTCACAATATTACTGAGTGTAATACTGAGGTGTATCTTAGTCACTTAGTGAAGTCAGATGTTTGCATTTACTGACGAGTTTTAAAGCATGACATAGGCTGAAGAGTTTCCAAGTACAGACAGCATCTTCATAAATTTTGTCATTGAGACTCACCCCTGCTTTCTGATCACACAGATCCTGGTTTTGGTGGCTGAATAACAGCCCTGAGGCAAGTACAACTGTTAACATTTAAAAGTGCTAGCTGGGAAATATTTAATGCATTTTTAGCTACTTGTAACACCATTAAACTGTTGCAGAAAAAAAAAAAAACCAAAAATAACAACAAAGTCGATCCTCTCTGACCAGCCAGCTCCTCTACAGACCTCCAGCAGACACTCCGCAGGTCTTTGGTGGTCTGCAAACCTCAGTTTGAAATCCATTGCAATATAGAAATGACCTCACACTTAGAGCAGATGAGAGTTCTTCACACCTGTGTTTTTTTATTTTACAGTAAGAGATGGATCTGGCTTCAATCGCATGATAAAGACAGACATATAATTTTGACTAAGAGACATGTAACTAAACCACCAATATATTCTCTTAATTCAAAGCAGGAATAAGGGGAACATTTCCAATCCAAAGAATGTATTATATCATCAACTCCTTGGTTTTAAGTGGTTCCAAATCATCACAAAGATTGTGTAAGAGCAGCTGATTCCCAATATAGATATCCTTTTCTTGGGCACTAAGTCATGCCAAGACCCTGGCTGAAATTTTACAAGGAGCGTCTCAGATTGTACTTTAAATAATAGTTATTAGTCATAAGGATTGGCTACCTTTCTTTTCTCTGAAAAGAAGCTATAAATGTACCATCATTTATTCATTTCTGAAATCATCACATTGTCCTCCAAGACTTGGGTTAAATTTACAGAGTTTAGGAGCATATGTTGTGGGGCGTGTGTTTTGGATGCCCCTGCTCCTTGAACTCAAGTTTAAGAGTATTTGTCCCAACAGCTCTAAATTCTGTGAAAAGTATGTTCGGCTAGCAGTAAATGCTTGAGTCTTTTCTGCAAATTTCTAAAGGTGGGATTTATTCCTCATTTATTTAAAACAATTTCTATCTATCTTGAATAAAAATAATCTGATAATTACTTTAAGTCTTACGTTGGCGTACCAGTTTCAAGGTCCAGTCATGAACTAGGACTCCAAGTTAGTACGTGCTGTATGGACAGAAAGGAAGAAAAATTTCCCTACCCCAAAGAGTTTGCAATGTAAACTCCTAATTTAAAATTCATTATTTTTACACATCACCTTACATAACAATCATAACGCCATAAAAGACTGAACACATGCTTGTAATTAAAGCGATGGCAGTCTCATCCCATTGTATGAAAAATAGCTCTATCATAATGGTCCTGACTTCATGCCAGAATAGCAGCTAATCATGGGAGAAAGATGATCTAACGCTTACAGAACATGAAAATAGAATGAAACATTGTGGTTCCATCCTATTTTCTCTAGACTTGCTGGGTGATCTTGTGCATGCTACTTAAGCTTTCAGTCCTTCAATTTACCCATCTGCAGAACAGCAATAACAGTATTTATCTGACTCAGAAAAGTTTTCATAAGAATAAATCCATAAATCAAGTCTTTTACAAACTCTCAACAAACCTTCTATGCAGCATCCGTCATAGGTACTCACAAGAACCACTCATGGACTACTGATTTTAGCCACATAATATGTCTAAAAAGTAGGGTTCAGGAAATATGTGGCAGGAGCAAAAAGATCCATTATAGTCAAATCATTTCTATTCTTGTGCTATTTGTATGTCATCTCTAACATGCAATAAGGCTAAATTCTTTGTAAATGAACAGGGTCACAATAATATCTTACAGGGAGAGAAATTCTGGTAAATGCTACTGTGGATAACTTTTCATCTGAAAAGAATGCAGGAATAATGCTCAGTAGTCACAGCATCTCTGTGTGCTTGTACCTAGCAGGAAATACTGATACTAGATCATCAAGGTCAGTAGTCCCATTCATTGACAAAACCATTCACGATACGAGAATGAATGAAGTGTCTTGAAAGTTAGCAGTCTCTGATTCTCTGAACAAGTTTCACAGTTCAGGACAGAACCAGTCCATCGCTGGCATACTTTCAGCATGTAATCATCTGTAAAGTCACGTCCCAACAGAGATAATGAGGTCCCATTCATTATTTGCCAAAGAAGTGCAGCAGGCTTAGACTGCTGCACTTCTGCTGGAAAATTAGGTGTTTGAAATTTGGACCTGATCCTACCTTCACTGAAGTCAATGATAAGACACCACCTGATTTCAAGGGAGCAGCAGCAGACTTTTTGTAATGCAGAGATTGCATTAAAATCACTTATGCTTCTCTCACAGAGTGAAAAGCAGGTCATGGGTCTGATGTTTGCAGCAATAATGAGGAGGCTTTAGAAACTAAATGGGATGTAGCTGATTATTTTAGCACAAACTGAACAGAAGTACTAATGACTTACCAAGCATTATTCTTATCTGTTGCACAACCAGCACATGATGATGTCCAGAAATAGTGTAACATCATACTTTGGTAAAAGGCTCAAAGGATGGTACTCTGTTCACTCACACCAACATAAATCAGGAGGCAACTTCACTGGAGTAATTCCATTATGTAAGACAAAAATTAGTGAGAGGAGAGTTAGGCTTAAAAATGATCTCTACAAGCAGTGAAAGGGAAGAAGGTGTCATCTGCCCTCCTCCCTGTACATCTGAGATGAAGGCAGCCCAAACCAGCTGTGCTTGTGGGGAGTCCAGAACCAGCAGTGTCCCCAGGAGCCCTCCTGTCACATAACCTATAGCAGCTTTGCTCAGGCTGAAAAAATCTGGGAGGGTTGGTATGAGAGACAGATCAAGCAGATGGGGCCACCCGAAAGAAAGCCACAGAGAAGATCAGACCCTTGAATTTTACAGTGACACCAACTCACCTTGTACAGTCCCAGGCTAAGGCACAGGGTAACTCTTATCCAGTTTGCCTGGCCAGTGAGCTGGCAGATGGGTCATAGTGAATATCCTGGAGATACGGTCTCTTTTTGACACTTAGAATCATGGAATCATAGAATAGTTAGGGTTGGAAAGGACCTCATGATCATCCAGCTCCAACCCTCCCCCCATGGACAGGGACACCATACACTAAACTGTGTCACCCAAGACTCCATCCAACCTGGCCTTGAACACCGCCAGGGACAGAGCATTCACAACTTTCTTCGGCAACCCATTCCAGTGCCTCATCACCCTCACAGTAAAGAACTTCTTCCTTAGATCTAACCTGCACTTCCCCTGTTTAAGTTTGAACCCATTACCCCTTGTTACATCACTACAGTTCCTAATGAAGAGTCCCTCCCCAACATCCTTATAGGCCCCCTTCAGATACTGGAAGGCTGCTATGAGGTCTCCATGCAGCCTTCTCTTCTCCAGGCTGAACAGCCCCAATTTTCTCAGCCTGTCTTCATACGGGAAGTGCTCCAGTCCTCTTATCATCCTCGTGGCCCTCCTCTGGACTTGCTCCAACAGCTCCATGTCCTTCTTATGTTGAGGACAACAGAACTGTACACAATACTCCAAATGAGGTCTCATGAGAGTAGAGTAGATAGAGTAGAGTAGAGTAGAGTAGAGTAGAGTAGAGTTAGACTAGAGTAGACTAGAGTAGACTAGAGTAGAGTAGAGTAGAGTAGAGTAGAGTAGAGTAGAGTAGAGTAGAGTAGAGGGGCAGGATCACCTCCTTCAACCTGCTTGTTCTATCTCTCTGACAAATACAGCTGCCCTCAGCAGAGGGGCATTAGCTGTTTCTGGCATCAGCTCCAAATCCCTGTATTCAGTGCAGGGGTTTTTTTCAAGCTTTTCTTCAGTGTGTTACCACAGGTTACTCATATACATTATCTAACCTTTGGTGAAAATGCAAATTTCTTGGTCTATTATCAGCTCCACTCCTGTTTAGGCATGTTACATTCCCCACTACAACATGATGAAATGCACAGCATGTGCACTGCCCTGCCATAATTCCTTATTGCCCACCAACTCCTGCCCCCAGTTGCAGGACAGGACAGGGCACTGCCACGAGTCACCAGCTATTGAAACAGGATTGCACAGCCCCTCGTAACAGCATCTTGCTGCGAGCAGCCGCACAACACAAAGCAAGGCTACAGGTGAGTGCACAAGGTCCCTGCCAGGACATCATCTGACAGTCAGAGAGCATTGGTCTAACACCAGGAACTGAAAACTGACCTTTGAGTCAGACTCTGAAGCCACAGTATTTCAAAACCAACAGCAGAAGACCCTTAACTAATTCTTTCCCTTATACATAGCAAATGCTGGTACATTTATAGCTGTGGGCATCCTCTATTATGCACAAAAAGCTAAAATTAAGATGAACAGTTCCTGTGCAAAAATTTAGTGTTCATTATAATGAACAACTCTGGCTTGTAAAGTTAAGGGGTCTTTTACATCATTATGCTTTTCACCAGGACTACATTTTTAAGCAGTATTTTAGCTATTTTATAGCTATCTGTGAATCAGCATCTTCCGTGGCTCAGAACAATTAACTAAATCAAAGATTTAAACTAAATCAATGCTCAACAGAACTGCAGC
>NW_009938772.1:0-25543 GCF_000696875.1 Nestor notabilis | reverse complement strand
GATGTCCAGCCTTACGTTTGAGTGATGAACCACACTACAGAAAACTTTGTTAGAAAGCAAACTAATGCTATTTTTCAGCTAGAATATGTGCATATGTATAAAGGCAAAACATTATACAAAGCTAAAGTTGCAGATTAAATACAAGATTATGAATACTGAAAATCTCATATGGTGCTTTAGATTAGGAACAAAAACCTTTGCATTTTTCTATAATACCTTACACCTGAGAAGTTTTAAATACATTACAATAATTAAGTCTGAAACACCACTGTGATATATGTCTCCATTTACAGATGGGTAAGCTGAGAGTCTAAGTGGTTCTTTGTGCCAATTTGTGCCTTACCCAATCAATCAAAGAACAAAACAGCACAGAACTTATGATGTCCTGGCTTCCACTTCACTGGTCAAACTTTTACCAGATCATGCCTCATGCCAAGAGGACCTCATGCTAACAGCCTCATTGTATTTGAGAGCAGGACCCAGAGCTTTCAACTCCATTATTGCAGTAACACTTCATCACTTGTATTCCTGCCTATTAGTTTAGCATATACAATTATTTTTACAGCCAAATAAAATAAGTTCAGGAATTCACATATTTTTATTTTAATTATGAATCATATTATTTTCCAAGCACCTCAATTAAAATACCATTGAAAGTCTTTCTCTCATTTGTCAAAAGTCCCAGTAAATTTATTTTCCTTTTATGTGGTACTGGCTTATTTACTCTTCATTTTCTACATCGAACAAGCCCTGACTAGTAACTAGATGGCAGACATGACATGTCCAAATCCCAGAAACCTGGGCTCATCTGACTTCATTGGTCTGTTGAGGGTTTGGCTTTTTTCCTGATCTTGCACATGTTAGCTCCATCTTTCTGCAAATGCATCAGCCAGCCTGCCTGAGCTAGTCACAGGCAGATTAGTAAAATTAGGCATCTGCAGATGTTAGACTACCAAAAATGAATGCCAATGCTGCGAAAATATTTCAGGGGATTTCATTCTGTGAGAAACTGTGGGATTTGTCAAGATGGAGGGTGTTCTGCCCCCACTCCAGTGCAGACATTGCCTTTTAAGACCCTTCTCTTTTCTCAGAGCTGCTGGGGCAGTTTCTGAGCAAGAACTGGGGCTGAAGCTCAGACGTCAGGTGGCAAGATAACAGCAGAGCCTAGGTATTGGGATACTCCTGCATGAAAACTTATCTCCATGAAAAGAAATTGCACGGTTTATAGCAGGTAGCAGGCAGCACAGCAAAGAAGGACAGAGGAGCATGATGCATGGAAGTGTTAAGCAACCACAACTCCCATTTACTTCAGCACTTTTGCAGATCAGACCCTCAGGTTTATTTGCTTTTTGGAATAAGCTAGTTGTGGTCTACATCAGTCTGTCCTCTTGGCAGTAATGGCCCAAGCCATTCCTTGCTGGCTTTGACCAGCCATGGTCAGCACGGCTCCTGATCACAAACCATGTCACAAAGCTATTTTTACCATATCAAATACACTGAAAGACAAAGGGCTCATTTTTTGCAAAGTGATAGAAATGCCTGTTTCCTTTCACTGAAAGCATTTCTCTCTCCAGGCTCAGCAGATTGTTGTTTTTGACAAACTACGACTACCCATCTTGTCACTGGGCAGACTGCTTGGGAGAAAAGAATCAGTTAGTTAGATTATAAAAGCTTTAGATGATTTGTTTATTATATCACTTCTTTTATCTTTTCAGTGTCATTGTTCTGTCAAGTAGTCAAGATGAATAAGGGCTACATCACAATTACACTTCACTTTGACTTGCACAAACCAAGAAAGATGGATCAATGGTGGCTGTTATGCACTGCACCCACTCCCTCTGCTCTCCCTTGGAAGGAGCCTTTGTTCATTTTTCCTCATTTCTGGCTTCTCACCAGGAAGGGCCAATGAAGTGGGAATCTTCGAGGTGATCTTTTGCATTGTTTTCTCTTTTGCGTCAGTAGGAAAGAAAAGTAACTAAGCAACACAATACAGGGCTTTTTGACTCTGACTTACAAAATGCTAAGGGTTTTTTCCACAGTCTTTCCTACTGCCCTACATCACTGCCATTGATTTATCTGTTTCATTGTGTGAAAAGCTTGTCCTCTACTAGCCTGATTCGCTGAGATTCCATGTAGACACCATTCATACACTCTCCCAAAGAGTTTACTCGCAGGGTTTTTGTAAGGTAAGAAAATAACCCTGCTAAGACAGCTGTAATTGGATTGATTTAAAAAAAAAAAAAAGTTTTCTAAAATATTTTCCTGATACTCATTGTGATGAGTTTAAAATTTTCTACAAAAAATCTGAGGAATACAGAGGGACCTACCCAACCAAATACAATTGCGTTGCAACTTGGCTCCCCACCTGGGGTACAAATTCCTTCTTTGTCTGATTTAGAATATAGATCTAGGCACAGGGCTGCCACACAAATACTTTAGTTGCTGGTTGCTTTGCAGAATTTCTCTGCCTCTCTCTAGCCCTCTTTCCCCATTTTCTGCCAATCTGTAGTCTCCCTGCTGTCATCTCCTCCCCTGGTCTACCTCTAAAAATGTAGCTTTTAAAATATCCTGACCAGTTCTGTGGACCTGTACAGCAACAAGGAAGACCTGGCTATCAGACAACTATTTGTCACACACACTGAGCCTCATTAGTTTTTCATATACCCTTCAAGACTATTCGTTTGGGATGGGCTGTGAACCTATGTCAATCAAGAGTATCTCCCATTCTCTGAGAGATGGAGGAGGTTCCGCCGGTAACATTACTGGGTTCAGAAACACAACATAGCTTGTCATAACAAGTTGCTCTGGCAACATCTGTTAACAGCCCACAGAACTATGTAGCACTTAAGCCAGATATAGCCATATTTTAGTTTTTTGCACTGAGCTGTACTTATTTGTATCTTTCCCAGACAGCAACATATATTTTTTACTCCTGGCCTCAGAAAACCCCACCATTTCTTTCAGGGATCATTTGCAATTCTCTGGCATTAGGCTACAAAGCCCCACCAGGTACATCTCAGGAACAGCCTTTTTTTGGAGACATCAAGCTCAGAATTACGCCACATTCCTTCAGACACTCTTGCCAACACTCAGCCAGCAGCACAGTCTGGTCCAGACATCATTGCTTCTCATTTCAATGGAGCTCCCAGATTCACCATCACTCCAAATTCTTAACAATGTAGCATCCAGTTTCATATATTCTATCCAACACTAGGGAAGCTGGCCTGGCACCTCCAGGCAAGACTATAGAAAAGCAGTTTTGGCTTTTTTGCTCATCAGTATGACCATTCTGGTGTCTTAAAGTCACTCATGGATTTGCACAGACCAGCCCAGTCTCCTACAAGCAGTGAGGTCATATCAACACGGCTACTCTACCACAAATGTTGTCTATAAAGAGGAGTAGGTGACAGGCAACAAGACAGGGACTCCTGTTTTCTTATGCACATCAGAATCCTGTTGCAAGTCACAATTCTTCTATGCTTTTATCATTTTGCATGAGCAATGCATGAAAGAGGTGAATGCAAAGACAAATTTCAGAGTTAAAATTACTTTCTTTTGGGATAAGGGAGTCTTTCTGGGTGACTGCAGAGACAAAAGTCAAAAGAGGTTAATGCATGCCACAGCTGTGCCATGCCCTTCCTCTGGCTCTAAGTAAGCCTGGTGGGTTTTTCCACTGAAACAGCAAGGGATTTTCCTATCAGAAAGCACTTGTTATCAGCAGATCTTCCAGCTTATCTAGATGTTGCATCTCTTCCAATTTAAATGCTACCTCAGTGGTTATTAAGACTGTATTGCAAAGAAATAAAACGAAGGAAAACATTCTGGAGGTGCTCTGGATTCTATTAAATGATTGAATTTCTCACTATATTACACTTTTTCCATATGGCTGAAACCTGGAGCTGCATAATACTCTGAATATGCTTGTATACTGTTAGTGGTATAATCCCAGACAGTGACAAATGACCCCATTCCAACAGTAATGTATACGTCTTTATGACACCAACGCTCAGCCATGCTCTTGGGATACTCCCTCCAAACAATTAATGACTGGCAGATAACATAAGGTTTAACTTCTGCCTTCGCTTTTGTACATGCTTTATGTCTAGCACTGCAGAGCTACTCGTTTGTTAAGTACTCAGCCTTCTAACAGTATAGAGATGACATGAGATATTCCCTTAGCCACCACCGAAGGATCTCCTTTGGTCTGTGAAGGTCAACTGTGGTGCACAGAGCGTGTCACTATCCGTGTGTAAGGATATGCTCTGGCATGCTAGAAGTGAGTTGATAACGTCTTACCCCTGCTTGGGCCCTTCAGCTGCCTCTTGGGGAAGCGTGAAAGGCTGCCAAGCTCAAGATGTGCTGCATCCTGCAATTTGGCTTTCCCGAGAAGAACAATCCCTCCCCCCAAACTCACCCACGCAGCTCTTTACCCCAAGAAGAGGTCATCACACAAAAAGTAGATAGGAGGGAAAGACAGTGCTCACTTGACTATAACTGAAAAAGAGAGAAGTCCAGAGTCCTCTTGAGATGTTGTGTAAAGAGAAAGCAATCTGGGCTGTCTCCATTTTTACAGAAAGACCTCTGTGCTTTTGTGGACTTCATGGCCTGCCAGATGGAGACGGCTCCAAGTAACACTGCCGCAGAAAACCAAGGAGAACTATAACCCTAAGTACTGCAGGTGTAGGAGGGAATACTTGCTCAGATGATGATTCATGTCAGCATCTGAATAAATAAGGTCAGACAGCCAGAGATTATTCCAGTGAAGGGGAGTTGATTTGTTTGGGGGGCAGAAAGGAGGGGCTGTTTGTTTCGTATCATGATACTGAAACCTGGTCCTGCTCTGAGTTTTTTTCTCAAGAATTAGTTCTCATTTATTTTAATTAAGACCTCTATTCAGTAAAACATATAACTGCGTGTAGCCTACCTGAACTGGAATAGCTGTATCAAAAGCAGAAAACCTAAGGTTAACATACACTGTACAATCAGTATTATGTAGCCTTTATAAACATATCTGCAACAGTTTTAAGGAAAACATCTCTGCTACAGAGCATTAAAAATAAATAACTACTTGTTTCAGAGGGGTGAGAATGGATTAATTAGTTAGTGCTCGTGCAGGACTGTGAAGATACAAATTGTCGGACTTTGTTATTAGTAAGCAGAAGATGCCAATGGGAAGCAGCATTGTTAAGGGCACGAGGACTAACAATGATTTTGTTCTCACATTTCTAAATGATTCTTCTGTTATTGAAAGGAGACTGAAACCCTTTCTCTTCACCCAAAAGAGCCTTCATGGGCTGTGCATACTTTCTCACACTCCCTCACCAGTGTTCCTCACTGTTAGCTTATAGATGCTAGACAGTAGTCTATTCTCCATAGCCCTTTTATTGCTTGGACTCTGCTTCAGCTGCCAAAAAGGGTGCCATTTAGACTCCACTGTTATGGTAGATTTTATGATCTAGACATGGTATCTAGGATCTGAGACTTCCTAGCAATTTCACATATGCTGCTGTGCTGCCATCAGAAGAGAAGGGCTCCCAGTTGCCAAAAATGTGTGCAGAATTCAAAACAGTGACCTACAGATGAAAGGCACCCCATCCCAAAATAGGCCAGCTAAGCCATCCAGTCCCCGAAAGCCAGTTCTTCACTGAATGAAACTGTACTGTCATGTGGTGCTCAGAAGGGGGGAGGGGGAGAAAAAAGAAAAAAAAGGCAGATTTAAAATATCTGTGGATAATGGCTGTCTAGAGCTGGAGCTGCCGACATTCAGACCTTGCTTACATAATATTTCTATCATTCACCATCCTCCCATCCAACTCCCCAACCCATGCCAAGGTGCTGGAGGGAGGTCTTGTTCTTATTTATGCAGCATGAATACAAAATTAGAGAGGGTGGCAGAAACTTTCCACAGAAAGGTATGGTGCCTTTGGCATGCTGGGGAAAATAGCAGAGCAAGAACAGCTTGTAAGTTAGGGGGAAGAGAAGCATTACAGAGATTGGAATAATCATACCCAAGCATTTCCTCAAAACACAGGATGACTGCAGCCCTTTAAACCCAAAACTCACAGAGCAAAATACACCACAGCAGAGCAAAGCATCTTTTCTCCCTACGTTTAATATATTGCTCACTTTGACAAGCAAATCCATTTTTCCCCCATAGTCCTCAGCTCCTGCCACACATACAACTCCTTGCCCTCCCTCCTCACCAAATGAAGACCAGCAGAGGAAGGTGATTTTGTCACCTGGAGTTAATTTATGCTGGTCTCCATTGTGTGGTACTTTGTGCTGGGGTGGGACCTCTTCAGATGTTGGGATGATAGGAGAAAGAACAATGAAGCAGCAGAGTGTGTGTGGCGGGTGGCCGAGTCATCCTATCACCATGTATTTGTGTAGTTTCTTTTAGTGCCATCCAATCTTTCCTTCTGTCCCTAAATGGCCTGTGTTGAAAATGTCCCTGCTTACAGTTGCTCGACTGGAATGAGGACAAATTGTTTGCAGTGGCCCCTTTCCAAATGTTTGTGCTGTAACTTTTGTCTTGACTAGTCTCTGGAGATATCTCTAGAGTGAGTCTCCTATGACTTGTTTGCACTACCCCGAAGTCATGCCGGATTTTCTTCCTCTACCCTTTCAACTTTGTAGCAGGAATCTGGTTTAAAACAGCCCCATCACAGAAAAAGCCAGAGCAGGCAGAGCCTTAATGCTGTTATGTCACAAGTTCCCCAGTGAATTTAAAGTGAGGGGGTTGGGTCTCAAGGTTGCCCGAGGTTACAAGTGGTGCTAGCAGGAGAGGAGACCCACAAGCAGAAAAACTATGGTCACACCAAGCAGCATGGTTATTAAGTACCAGTGTTGTTAGGAATGCGTTACCCTCTACACTAATACATCAGCCACTTTTGTAGGTAGAAATGCCTGGCATCTTGGCCCTCCAGACTGCTTCAGTACAGCACTGAAGGGATGGTGAAGGTACTCTTCCCCCTCACATTCACATGTGAATCAGTCCAGGATGAGACAGCAGCAAATAAAAAAAAAAAAGTTAGCAGAACCTAAAGAGCTAAGCCAAGAAAGGAAGGGTTTATAGTTCCAAAAACCATTGGATGAAGTTTTGCACGTAGACTCATTAATAGACATTACAGAAGAAAAAGTTCATTCCTCCCCTGCTTAGATGCATGACCTATTAGACATATATGTATCAATAATACTTGCCAAGGATAACTAAATTTGAAGACTGTTGTTTGCTTGTTTTTAATGGATGTTAAATATTAGTTGTTCATCAAAAGTACCATCTGCTTTTAGAATAGAAATACAGAGTTAATGCTATGGAATGGTGTCTTTTGACTTCACAAGAGCAGAAAAACAGGCCTGTGTAAAACATCTCCCCTTTCTCTTTCAACACTTTGCTGAAGATGATCTGAGGAGCCATAGAGCGAGGGAGTGAAGTGTGGAAATGAGACAGACATGGCTTCTCCTGGAGCCCCTCACATACAAAGGCCATCTTCCTGCCCCATGGCTGGAAGTAACCAGCCAGCACGCTGCCCCAGGGCTGGAAGTACCCAGCCAGCACGCACCCACGGCAGCTGCCCCAGGGGGCACTTTTCCCAGCTCAGCCTTTCCAGGGCTCCCAAGTCACAGGGGAGCCCTCCTATGCAGCTCCCCTCAAAGCATCCCAGCATCTTTCTCCTTATATCAAGAGAAACAGGAGTGGGAGAAAAAAAGAGCAATGAAGCTTAGTGAAGGCATCTCATGGTTATTATGGTCATGGGGTTGTTTAGTTTGCACACCACTTTAGGTCGTGCATCACTTTGCAATGGCACCTCCTACCCTGTGACTGTTTTCTAGTCTCTTGATTTGTCAAAGAGAATTCATCTTTAATACATATGCCTGTGTTTTTGAGATGATGTTACTGACTAGAAGTGGACACAGTGCAGCCAGACAGGGCATTCCAGACACCAAGGGTTGCTCAGCGTTTTCAGGCTTAACAAATGTAAGGATTTTATGTGACTTTGCCATTATTCAAGGGATTTAAACTCATTGCCACTAATGTTCTTTTTTTTTTCTTTTTCTTTTTTTTAACCCAAGCAGTGTCATGTGATTCTATGATTCTATGATACTCTGCCTCTGCCTTCCAGTTAGTCAGCCAAATGATTGCTTGCACTGCATTCAGGATCTCACAAAACACCAAGACTACTTTGTTTTTCATTAGCACCAGAGAGGAAAAATAAACAGTCTGGGCTCATGGTTTATAATTGCATATGTAATTACCACTTTAAGACCACTGTTAGCAATACAAATTAGCTCACTGCCCTTTATATCGTCTCTGCAGTGCCTCTCAAAGTGCACGTAAGCCGCCTCATTTTTGTCCATCAGGCAGCCAGATTCTAATCTCAGATGTGCCGAAAATGGTGTGGTGTACCTCTAAAACTGATCTGCTCTGCTTGCAAACACAGCAACCAATATTTGGAGCCATCCCTTGACATTCACCATGCAGTTGGAAACAGAACCTGTCAAGGCCAGCCTTTGAGCCAAATCCAGCTGGCAACCATTGTGTACCAGAGCAGCATTTTGTAGAGTTACCTCTAGTTTGCTTTGTTTTCAGCAGGTCACAGAATCTATGGGAGGACATCTGCTGACATAGGAAAGGCAGAGTTTGCACTCCACATGATCAGTTTCTTCCATATAAGCAGTGGGGACGATGAGGAGCATATTGTCAATAAAACAGAGAGGTTATTTACAATTCAACTTCTAAGAGCTTCCATAAAGTAGTGAAGAGCAATGAACAAGTCCAAAGCCATTCTGCTCTGGTTTGGTTACCATTTTATTCTCCCAGAGCTCATATTTTCAAAGGGACAAAGCAGAGACACCCAGAGGAGGGGAAGTCTGATTCTAAGAAGCTGTAAAAAGAAATGCATAGCCACAGATCAGGGGATAATTTTATGTCTCACATGTTTTCTGACCCTGAGGAGCTGCTTTAAACTGTTGCTTTCCTACTTGATTTTAGCAGAGGCTGAAGCAGACTCCATGGTTTACAAAATAAAGGGTGGGTGTGAAACCTGAAAAAGTAGATCCATAACAAAATCTTGGTCACTGAGGCCAGAAGGACCCCTTGTCCACCCCTCTGCCTGTGGCAGGATTGATCTAATTATTCTATAACTATTCCTGTAGATGGGTGTCTGGCCTTGAATAACTGCAACAATGGTGATTGTCCAGTGAATGGCTCTTGGCAGCTTGTCCAACTGCCAAACAGTTCTTCTACAGTTTTGCCTAATATTTAACCTAAAACTTCCCTTCTGCTTCAGCCAATTATTATACGTCTCATCCTTGCTAACTAATGAGAATAATTGATCCTTGTCCTCTTTATAACATTCCTTTATGTCTCCCGTTACTATGTTCCCCACACTCTTCTTTTGCCTTTAGGCTACAGGTGCCAAGTTATCTTAACCTTTCCTCTTAGATCTGAATGCCAAGCTTCTTACCATCTTTCTTTCACTCCTCTAAATTCTTCAATTTGTCCATGTTTTTTCATACAGAATTGAATGCAGTTACTCCAGTTATGCTTTAACCAGTGCCAAGCAGAGCGCAATAATTACTTCAGTAACCTTACTGACCCCATCTAATAACAAAGGCAAACTGCAGCATGTAATTAAAATCTAAAAAAATAACTATTTTTAAAAGCTAATTGCCTTAACAATCAGAACATTCTACAGCTCAGAGCACACACACTAAAGAATTTAAAGGTTATTGTTCATTCAAAACATCTTTTTCAATTATATTCCGTATATTGTATTCTGGGCTATATGCAGTTTTACTCCTATTAGGAATGGTCTGTACTGCATCTCTCACACTCCCTCCCCTCTTCTTATTTCCTGCAGATTTAACTCCTAAAGGCTCCTTGGGGCCCTGTCTACACTAGGAATCTTTGCTAAGGGTTTCCCACTGTTGTGACCACTTCTCCAGTTCCACCAGTATGGCACAGCAGAGAACTCCCACTCATGCTTTTCATCCTTTAGGCTATTACTACGTCTTCCAGCCTCACTAATGTCAGTGGAACAGAGCCAACAGTGAGGCATTTTTAGAAAGTTTCCTTTACAGGGATGAAGTTTTCATCTCCTTTGCCATGTCCATGGTGCCCTACCTCAAATCCCCTTCTCTCTGTTGGCTCGCTGATCTCTTAAGAGCTCCTCTGTCCTCTTCACATCCAGAAAGACTGAACAGGCCCACCATGTACATACTCCTGTCTTTCAATTGCACTCTCTTCAGGAATGGAAATCCTTGTCACAACCCAGCACAAACGATTCAACATTATTACCAGTCTCCCGACAACAGCCATTATTAGAAAATGAATTTCTGGGATCCCCAAAAATAAAAAATTTGGCTCTATTAACATGAGTGGCAAAATCAGACTCGAACCCACTTGACTAAGCAGACACATTTAATTGAATTGTTTTCCTATTACGCTGATAAACAGAGATATGACTGTTGTTAGTAGATGTAATAGTTTCTATTCTTGTTGCCCCGTAGCACCTTAATTAAATTACAATTGTTCTGTTGGAAAACATGTCTGTGAACATCTCCAGGTTGAAAACACAGGAAAATATTCCCAGCAATGTAGAAATCAGGATTGCAATGTTGTATGGTAGGTAGGACAAAAAAGAATTGGATTAAGATTGCTATAGGGAAGATTCAGGTTTGATATAAGAAAAACCTAGCAATGATTCATTGGAATATATCATCTGGGAAAGGAGTGGAGTTTCCCATGCTGGATTATCTTCTGGTGCAATTTAAATGATCAGCTGACAGGAATGATACAGACATAATTGTCCTAACTTGATCCTCACGGATGATTTAGGACCTGTCAAGGACTCTTTTACCTCTGTTTTTCTGCAATGGTACTTTGCTTTAAACTTATAAAGAATGAAATAAGCTCCTGATCTCATTTACATGCATCTGAGCCCCTTGTGTTCTATAAAGGTTGCATATTTACAAATGAGATCAGAATTTGGCCTCCTATAATAACACATTGTAGCATGCCAGCAATCACTCTATAACAATGAAAGAGGAAAGTACCTTTCTGTATAGGTCTTGTCCCTTAACCGATGCATGCAAGGCAAAATAGTCAGTGCTTTTGATAGCAAGACCTCATCCAAGTGTGTGTGTAAGACTTTCTCATACAGCTAAGGAAAGTAACACCTCCTCACACCATGCATCTAGAGAAGAGGTAGCTCTAGAAGATTGAATGAAGTCAAACAGAAATACCAGCTGAAAATTTACAGTGTATAACCAGGCATTGGTTGGAGTCCAGGGAAACATGAACTTACAAGATCTAGTATGTTTGCATGGTTCTTTGGTAGTTCAATTATTTTCTTCATTCTTTATTTTTTACAGTGCCCTGGATAGAGATTGTATTTAATAGCTCACTATTCTTTTTATTTCCACTTACCTTGAAATAAGATTTGCACACATTTTTTGTAACTAAATTTAAAATCTGCTAAGTGGCTTTTTAACCACTTCTTAATGCTTGCAGAAGAGCTGTTCATGACCTTTTACAAACAAGTATTTCCCTGGACCCACACCAGAAGCCAATCCCCTGTCACTAACAAACACCCTCTTTACCCAGAAGCAGAAAGACGCTTCTTCTTAAAACATGGCAGGACATAAAATTGCCATTGTATTCCTCTAGCAAATTCTGTAATAAGACTCAAATTAAAGCCTATTTAGGTTAGTTAAAGGATTGCCATCAACTCAGTGAGTTTTGGGACAGGACCTTACAATATAGGTCTTAAGAACAGGAAAGCCTCCATATACATGATAGTTCTTAGGGAAATCACAGAGGTCAGCAGAGGCCAATTGACTTCAGCAAGTCACTGAGGTCAGCACATGCTCAGTGGGACAAGAATTTTATGGTGATCCAAAGCCATCTGAGAAATAAGTAAGAAGGTGGGAAGACAAAAGACAGTGAGTCCTCCCCACATGTCATTCACCTTCAGGCTGTCAGTGCTGCAGCGACTGGAAAAGCCAACCAGACATCCCTACTCATCCCTACTCAATGTGTTTTGTAAGTGACTAAAGAGGTCAGCACTCCCACATCATGTAGAAATGGTTGTATGATATGGTTTCTGTTCTTAAATTAAATTTAAGATTCCATCTCCTAATTCACACAAAAGCTAACAAAATATGGTGGTTTTTTAATGATGTACAAATCAATATTATAAAAAAAATTAAGTAAATATTTCCTTCGGCAAGAAAATATAAAATATATCATTCTCGTAACATGCAAGTTCTATTTTTACACAGAGTAAAGTGTCCCACATTAGCATAATGAACTGTTAGTAGCATGAAACATTTTTAGCTGTGATGTCTTAAACAAAGCTTGAGTTACTGTCTGCAGTGCCTTTAAGCTATATGTCATAGTCTTCACAAGACTGAAACAAAACACAGAGCAGAGAGGTTTAATGCTTACATTAAGGTTTAATGCTTGTAAACACAGAAGGTTTAACACTTAGCAAGCCAAAAATTTCCCTACGACCTGAAGACATGCAGATCATGAACTGAGAATTAAGGACTGTGTTAAGCAGTCAAGCTGTCTCCCTAAAGAAAAGATGAAAATAACAAAAGACTAGCTGAGCCATTGGGTCAGCATATGTCAGGTGCATCCAGGCCCAATTCAGAGTCAATCTATAGCCATGTGGGGCCAAGCCTGATGTGGGCCAAGCCTGATGTAGCCCAGCCTTCCCAGGCAGGACTTCCTGAGAAGAAGGATTTTCAGAGGCACTCAACACCAGTTATCCCCACTGACCCCCAGGGAACAGGAATATGTAAGCTATCATGCAAACAAAAACACCACAAGAGAAAAATTTCTTTTGTCTCCACCCATAAACAGAAATTTTGTCTCCATACATAAACAGAAAGCTCCTGGTATTATGTGGAGTGAAAGAGACAAAATTAAACTCCTTTCCTTAGCCATGAAGATGCCCTCTTGTCCTTCCTGTCTCCCTCCGTTTCCTCCCAAAAGCAGGTACCACAGTCCTGAAAAGCCTAGTGATAGAGGGGAAAGAGAGGGAAAAGAGGAAATTAAAATGTGAAACAAAGGCTTTGAACTAAACATTTGAAGATAGGTAGATAGGTCTTTGTTTAAAGAAAGGTCTGCAAGATTGAGAAGTTGGTTTGGGAAAGACAAAGGTTAGCAGAGCAAGAGTTCCAAACATCAGAGATGAAGAGGAGGCATGCAGGGAGAAGAGGGGAGTGTTAAACAGCTGCCTGGGGGAGCTCAAAAGGGATGCTCAGCATGCTCAAAACACGCTGATTTTGCCATAGTACATCTGCTTGTGCCAAATTCCCACACAGAAAAATCTCAAGGACATGAATCTGGCCTGGGTATTACAGTTTTACTTCTCTCGCTTTCTTCACTGCAAGTTGTATTTATCTTGTGAATATACAAGTTTTCTATTCTCAAGTATTTATTGTATTCCTTACAAGATCTTTTTAAAAGTTGATCAATATGACGCGTATAATGAAGTTACTATATTTTTTGATTAAAATTGGACATTTCTCCATTTATTGGTAAATTGCCAAATGCTATTACAAGGAACACCCAACTGTAGTGAAATTTTATTCAGGGTCCCAATGTGCTCATTACACATATACATATATATATGTTAAATTAGCCAACGAAAAAAATCTCATGCTGCATAAGACCTGCTCAAATAGCAGATTTTCCAGTCTGGAGGGAATCCTGCCATTTCAACTTTCATTTCCATCCTAAAACAGGCCAAGAAATCAAAATATCAATTAAATAAATTGGTGGAACTCAAAGATCAGAATAGTTTAGGTTTGGAAATGTCTATAGACAAAATGCTGATGCTTCCAACTGAAAATATAATGGTCCCAGGCTGAAAAGTCCTGGAATACAATCCTCTTCTCATATGGGTAGAAATCAAGAATAATTCTGCTAGAAATCCATGAAGTTACACTGGTGGAAGCCTTCACATAGGTAATAAAAATACCCAGAATTGCAAGCATTTTATAAAGCCAAGTGCTTTGGAAAGCTTTATGCTTTCAAGCTTCAGGGCACAAAGCAACATAGGAGTTAGGAGGAAAACTTCATAGCTCATCCCCACTGCTGCAGTGGTGGAGGCCAGGTGGTCACGCAGCCATACGAGGGCCATGGGGATCACGACTGATGACTTCTTGGGCCAAATGCAGGCACATCTACATTCTCTTTTGTACATCAAAAGCTGGGATTAAGGACCACATTACACACAGGATAGTGCATACAGTTTGGGAATGGCAGGGTTCAAGCTGCCTTCTGGGCTTTCCAGGTGGCTGGTAGACCTAGAGAAGCAGCAGCCTGCTCTGCAATGAGAAATACTGGCTGTTCAAAGCAGCCAGGCAAGCTCTGGCAACACGCTCACAAAGAAAGTGGAGACAAACTGTCTGCCCAGCATGCTGCACACAGAAGTCTTGGACCCATGAGCAAAGAAACTTTCTTTGTACACTTGACTCCTCTCCAAAGTTCAGGAAACAAGAATTCAGATGTATTCTTCGCAAGGAAGACAAAGTGTCACTGAAGAAACACACCATTCTCCTATCAACTGTTCCTTTTGCTGAAGACAAAACAACTCCTCCTGTTTGGTTTTGGCTTTTTTTTCTTTTCTATTTGGGTTCTTTTTGTTAGTTTGGTTGGTGTTGTTTTTTTTTTAACAGATACTTTCGAAAGGCCATAGCCTTCAGGCCACAAGCTAACTGTTAACCATCCACTTAACTTTTCTGAACAAGCTGGCATTGACCATTGTTGGAAGTGGTCACTTTGTGGAAAAAAAACCCCGTGAAGCTGGTTCTGCAGGCGACCTGGGGGTGACTCAAGCTCTGGACAAGGCAGATAGCTCTCTGCATCACCAGAGAGCCAACACCAGCAAAATTTCCAGCTGACTTCTGATGAAAAAACAAAAATCGAGGCTGAGTGCTACGGCCATCTCTTCTAAGGGTGAAGGCAGGTGTGTTAGGACATTTCTGCCTGGTTTCCACAATCTGCTCTGAAGATGGTCCCCATGTCTGCAGCAGCAGAATTACAGTGATGCAAAGCTGTGGTCTGGTCACAATCGGGTTTCAAATCTAGCATGTAATAAACACTTGGAACCCTATAAATTTACAAGATGGGCATCCAAGTTCAATATGTTCATTTGCCCCAAATCTAGTCACTTTAACCTCTGAACATTACTATAGCTGGTGTTTGTAGAAGGTTAGAGAGAGAGATAAGAGCCTTTGGAGTGCCTCATCTGTTGCCATTTATTTAGGGTCCAGCACTGGGACTAACTCATAAATCTTATTTTTTTTTTTAAATTGAGATCACCATCTGATCATGTGTAATACAGTAATGCTCTAAGGATTAGACCACAAAGTAAAAGAAGTGACTTAAGGAAATTAATGCCCCAACTTTAAATTTGAGAAATTGTTTTTAGAGGGATTTACAAAATAAAAGCCCAATAACAAATGAACAAAAATAGTTTGTTTTGTTTTGTTTTGTTTTTTCCAGAGAAACTAAGATCTTAGTCCAAGAAAGAACAAAAAGTACACCGAACCAAGAGTTTTCTAGATAACTTCAGAACCAAGCTGAGGAAAGCAGATTGATTGCCCCCAGTTATTTATATTTAGCTGGCGGCAAATCACTTCAAAGCCATATTCAGCCACCACCTGAGAATGCAAAGGAAGTGTCAGTCAAAAAGCTTCCCATAGTGTGACCTGCATTGTTCATTCCTGACTCATTCTTAGCCACTACCCCAGCAGTCAACCTCCTGAACCTTTATACTACAGTCTTCTCTAGCCTCCACAGTGATTTCTGTAAAGTCAAGCACAATGCAATTGCAACAAAACCAAACTTCAGGTCATTGAACTCTCCCACAAAATATAGCCAACTTTTTCCACACAATTTTACCAAAATTTTCCAAGTTTCAGGCTAAGACCTCAGCCATCAGATCATTTTGACTGCCCAGAGTAGGAATAGCATCATTTCAGGAATTATTGAGAAAGCTGGAAAATCTAGAATGAATGAAACACCTTGTTATCAGGACAAAAATAAAGGGAAAAAAAAAGAAAAAAGAAAGAAAACAAAACTAAAAAACCAGTTCAACTTCAGGAATCATCTTCACAGAGCAAAAATTCAAGACAACTGTATTTACTAGAAGAAAAAAAAATAAATGAAAGCCTGGTCTAATCTCTCACCCAAAACCCAGCCACAGTGTCTGGACTCAACAGGGTCACGTTATTTTCCCATAATATCAACACCATAACTAGAAATACCGTAACTGTCAAAAGAAGCCACTAATTTTCATTATATTTCCAATACAGCTTTCTGATCAAAGTGACAGTTACACTTCAGTAAAGTCTTTTGATCTTTTTGATGCTCAGCTGAATGGAATCATCACATCTTCAGAGCCATGCACACTGAGAACATAAATTCTGACTGCTCGTTGCTTGGAGAGATTGCTTGCTATTTTTATTCTCGTTATTTTCTGCTTTAAGAAAAAAACAGAATCCTCTCTGTCAAAACCAACAGAAGGGTTGTTTAAAGGTACGGCAACATATACATTCATTTAATAGAATACATACAATCGTCCTTACAATAACTTGATGAGTTTCAGAAGTGGACTCGATACTATACAGCAGTCAATCATGCTGGTAGATAATTTATGCCAAAAGGGTAGAACTGTTTCAAAGGCAGATTTCAAGAAATAAGAACATCTGACTAAAAATATAAGGAGTGGGAAAATATAAGGTGTGCATGAAGCAAATGGAGGTAGCATTAGAGAATGAATGCAACACAAACCAGCTAATGGTTTAGTAAAAAACACAGTTAATCTTCCAGGTTTGCATGCTGAAGTCTCTAAGCCAGGAGTTCTTGAGCTGTGGTGTACAAACCATCACTGGCTAACAAATCTTCAGTGGCTGCCCACTGTCAGCTGGCTGAGCATTGTCTTTCTTCTCCCAGATGTTATATCACACTGAAGATGTAGTTAATGGATGTCAGATTAAACCAGCCACTGCTATCAATAACACAGAGGCATCTACAGAACTACACATTGGAAATTAATAGCATCAAAGGGCTAAGAGTAAATATTTATTTCACCCCTATCACTACAGGGAGACACAAAGTAGTCAATATTAAAAAAAAGAAAGTTCCTTTTGTCTATTCAAACCTTTACACCGGCAGACTTGAGCAGTCAACTGTAGATCAAATGGCTGATATATCAGTCAATGCAGTGTTTTAAAAAGAGTTCACAAAGGAAAAAAGTAATTTTGACTCCTGGCTTAGAGAAATTCCTGGCAAAGGAAGAAACTATGCTCGACCCCCAAATAACCAAACAACCATCCACTACATATGGAAATTATTCTGCCACCATTTTACTGCTCCAGCAGAGGTGGTGCATGGCCATTTCGAAGCTTTGGCTCTTTTTGAAGGCTATTGTTTTAAACATTTTAGTACTGGGAACTGCATGGACCTGGCAATTACAGAATTCGAGTGCAGTGTGGAGAATGTCACTTTGAAATCATTTAGCTCAGTTCATTTCCTTTTCAAGCGCAATAGAAAGCAGATGGAGCAGGGACGGCCAACATGCCACAGAAGAACTCCCCGGGCCTTGGCCAGCACTCTCCTCGCCAGGACTTACAGAGGGGTCACCAAATCCCTGTAGAGTTATTATCTTTTAGGAGAACCACATGCTAACATTCAGCTGGGGTCCTCATCTTTGGAGCAAGTCACCTCACTCCTAGGTTTGTGTTACACACTGAATGTTAGACCGAAATTGCCAGCAAGGTCAACAGGGAGACAACACTCACACCAAAGAGCAGAGCAGGGAAGCCAGAGAGAGGGGCCAGCAGAGCACAGCAGGAAGATTAAGTGCTTTGGGAAAAGGAAGCCTTGATAAAGAGAAAGAGGCCTCCAAAGTGTTGTCCAATATGAAGGAAAGGCTGTTACCAAAAGAAAGCATTGCCATATACAGCAAAAGTTGGACAAGAAATTATGAGCTTGACTTGCAGCAAAAATACATTGAGGTCAGAAGGAAAAAAATAAATTAGGTGCAAGAGGACTGAAGCATTGCACCCTCTGTAGTTGATGCTACATCACTGGAGGTGTCAAGGAAGAATTACAGGAATTTCTCCCAGGGATCATCTAGCTAAGTGTGATCTTGCCTCAGAGCAAGGGAATGACTTCCAGGGATGCTCTCCAGCACAAGTCTTGCATAGTTTAATAGAACTTGTTACAGCCTGTGCTTTGTGTTTCTTACGTTGAGAAAAAGGGGTTCCCGAGAGGAAAGAAATGTATAAGAGAATCAGATCCAAGTGCTGGAGTTGCAGTAGGATCTAACAGAGACACTGGGACTAAGAAAGTCCAAATCCATTCCCTGTTAGCATAGTAAGAAACTTATTCTCTCAGTGTCTCCCTCTGCATTGTCACAAACATCTGGGTGTCTCACTGGTCAGGGTCACTTCCACCAAAAAGCAACCAGAGTGAGCCCCAGTGGCATACCTAGCCATAGGCCTCTGAACCTACCCATGCACAGCTTCAATTTGACTCACACCTCATACTCAAAACTTGTTTGTTCCAGCACACTGGCAAGCACATTGAAAGCAGGTCATGCTTTAAGTTTCTGATCACCACTGCTTCCACTTACTTCACTGCCTACTGAACAAGCTCCTTGTGCTCATCCCTCCAGTCCTTACTGCTATTTCACACCTATCGATACATCAGAACCCAGCACTTAGCAGATACAAATACAGTACTTGGCATGCAAAAGCCTAAGCAGTAGTGAACGTGAAAAAACTCAAAGCAGACTTGCTCTCCAGCTTCTCCACAGCTGTGTCCTGATGAGGTCTGCAGGGTCAGCCTTCATCTTCCCTCTTTCCAAGCTGAGGTAGGAGCTGGGGAAGGGCCTCATTGTCTGGAGCCTTGAGGACACTGGCAACATCATGGAGGGGTCTCATCATGGTGTCAATGAGGGCTGTCAGTCCTTCTCCTAGGAACTTGTTTTCAGCTTTCAGTGCAGCATTTTCTTTCTCTCCTAGTAGTAAAATGTCTCTATCCAGTTGTCTCCTGGCATCAGGCCAGCATCTTCACTGGCCTCAGGTGTCTTCCCTACACAAGACAAACACCCTGGTGAGAAGGCTCCTTCTCTGGGGCATACACCTCTGTATGCCAGGCCTATCATGAGGGTGACTAGGGCAGAAACCCTCTCTCAGAGGGAGGGTGCAGCCTCATTGGCCTGGGAACACAGCAGTACTGCCTGCAGCCCTGACATCCTAGAGCTACCTCATGTGACGCCAGAGCACCTGCAGAAACCCTGGCCATGGAGTAAGGAGCCTGACACGGTGTGCCTGGATAGGGATGTTTGGCAGGAGGAGAGAGGGGAAGGTGTCCCCTGGCAAGCTGGGGCTGTGAGGGTGTGAGCCGAGAGGCCAGGCTGCTCTACAGGGAGAGGGCACGGGAGTAGATACATTGGAATAATACCATCTCAGATACACAAACTCCGTCTCTGTCTGTCATGCTAGCTGATTCCTACCTCTCCTGCCACTCCAAGGGCTGGACCTCATGGGATGGCATGTACTCTCAAACCTCACTTTGAGCAACCACTGGGGATAGCGTATGTGGGGTGCAAGGAGTCAGACTTGGCATTTCCTTCCTCATTCTGCTTCTGGAGAGGTTCCAGGACACAACCCTCCTCTTGGACTCTGTTTTTAAGGGGATCAATTGATTCAAAAGCAATCTAAAAGCAATGTGGTAAAAGGAAGTAGGGCATAAGCGGTCAGTGTAGACTCTCCCTCCCTCCACTCTTATCTACAAAATTAAGCTAACATGATCTTCTTGAAGCAGAGGAGTCATTGAGAGGGTTAAAAATAGTCAGGAAGGTGAACCCTAAGAGAAATATTAAAAATCTTTTTTCATACATATGAATATGTATTAAGAGGCATAGGCAATAATTACATGGTTATTACACCAAGTTATTTAAACATGAATAGAGTGTTTGGCAAATTAACATATAGAACAATACAGCTCAAATGATAATAGGACCTAATAGGATTTCCCTATCCCTAATTCTGCTGAATCAATGAAAGGCTGATTCAAAAGTTGTAAATGTGCAGGAGGTGGCTTCCAAGATAATAAAATCATTTCTGTGCTCTGAAAAACAAGCCTTGAGGATGTGACATGAAAAATTCCTTTAGCTGTGCCTTTTCGCAGCATGGTTTGGATGAGCTGAGACTGCCCCAGCGGCAGCTGTTTCTTGTGCACCCACCTAAACCAGGAATATATATTTGTCATATCTTGCTTCATTTCCATATGTATTCTGCTCCTGTGGCTTTCTTGGCAGCTTCCTCTCATCTGGTCTTGCACCCCACTGCATCCATGCACAGAAGAGAGACTTCCCAGACTGATGAATTTGCAGAGAACAAGCAATGCTGTCAGGATGCACGAGGACAAGCACCCCTGCCCGGGGAGGCTCCTGGGCTTGATCTCAGCAGGTTGCAACAGTGTTGGAGGCAGGCATGTAGGGAGGACAGAGAGAAATGGGCAAGTGAAAAGTAAATAAAAAGTAAGAGAAAAGGCTTAGCCAGTGGAGACACAGCTCAGCTATGTCTCCCGAAAATTCCTCAGAAAATTAGAAAAAAGCAAGATTCTCAACACCAAAGGAGCACACATGCACGCAGGGACATACATGTGTGTGTGAGGGCATGCATATGTATGTGTACCTGTAGGGAGGGCTTGGACATGTGAGTACACTTGTGTGAATAGCAATAACCTCCCAGTTCCATTTTAATGTCATACCTAAAGTAAAGCAGGTTATGAAATATATGGGTCTGTGTGTAGGAACTGGCATAACAGAATGAATGAACAGGCTTAGTACCACTCTTCACATTTCAAGGTGGTATTAAATTAGATAGAGACATATGCAGGTTTATAAACACAACAAACAGAAGCACTAAGCACTTTTCATTGAAAACCACACTCACGTAAAATGCAAACATGCTGCACTGAACACCTGGTTAGGAGTGATTGAATCTCTAATATCTGTGGCAAAACGCCTTCACTTGCAAGTGTTACTGGTGGATAAGCAAAATTACCTTGCTATTGTTCCTATTTATGGCAGCACCCATAATATACTAGTTGCTTTCCAAACTGTTCTCCAAAGAGCCTGCTACAACTGTTACGTGCATGCAGGTGTAAATTCATTTTCTTCTACTGTACAAGTTACTCACTGTAGGCTTCAAAGTTCAAAAAATGCCATGGTGGGTGAAACTGGCTAAACTACCCAAGGACTATAACTGCACAGGGATATGAGATCAAACCCCTTACTATGAGCACCATATATCCTCTGGACAAAAGGATTCTTAATGTTGAAAAGCATGGTTGACTTCAAATTTGTACTTGAATTCATAAAAAAACACTGAGGTACTCTATGTTTTCACTAATGATTTTATTTTCTTTTATTACTGTTACTGTTTCTGTGGACAATAAAACCATCAAGTACTTTTGGGAATAAAAAGTAATAAGTGAAAGCTTAGAGATTTAGAGAATAATATTTCAGGAATTTTGCCTCAAAAAGCCAGGTCTTTTATTTTTATTGGTGCACCTAGATTATGCACAAGGAAAAACAGTGGTGTTTCTGTCAAATAAAAGAAACATCTTTCTCATTAGGACTGTGTTTATCACACTTTCAAACATTCTACAAATCAATGCCCCTATTTGTCATTGTAATTCAATATAATAAAAGCTGTCAAAACTGCTCACTTTGCTTGCTAGAGACAAATTTGCTGAAGTTTTGCAGCATGAGCCAAATAACACAGTACCAGACCCTCCAGTTTCTATTTCACTCTGCTCTAGGCAGTATTCCTACTGGTTTCTGTACAATTTTTACCTGAGTAAGGGCTGAAAGTTTCTGTTTTGAATATGAGACTTCTTTAGAAATAAACAGTCACAGAAAATGCATCTACAAAGCACATTGGGTGACTGGAATGGTACTGCTCAGAAATTTTATCTCTGAAATGCCAAGTTTTTTTCCTACAGATTCTTGCAAAATACAGACTGGCTACATCCTTGATGAAATTCCCTCAAGGTCCATGAGGTCACCCCCAGGATTAAACACTGCCTGACCTTTTGCATACAGAGCTCAGAAGCACTGTATTTTGACTCTTACTATGCCTTCGGAGATGTTAGTCTGTTCCACTAAAAACAAAGATTGTAGATCTTGTCTCTCATGGGAAGAGCTTTGATGAAGCAACTTTCTGTCAATACCTTGTCCAGAGACTATCCAGACACTATGCTGTGTCCCTCTGGCAGTAGACAAAATAGATAAAGCTATCACTCAAGGGCAGCCTTGAGTAATGGCTACATTTTCTGTTATTTAAAAAAGATGGTTTAATGCGTTAAATAGAAAAAACATGTTGAGAGCTTTGTGTTGGGAATAGGTAGAGTGGCACGTCATGTGAAAAGCATCTGGGACAGTGGTTAGGGCGAAGGATTAGAGTTAGCTGCTCTTTTTAGTCTTCTCCACACTACTAACTTGTTCTAAGACTTGAAGAAGTCTTTTATGGTAAAGTCTATAAACCAGAGTCCCTCATCTAACTCTTCTGCAACTGCCTTTCCACATCTGGGAAGACTGTAGCAGTTTATCGTGTCAAAACACTTTTACAGGCTCAGATAAAAGCTGATAAGCGTTAACAGCTCTAGTGGTCGGTCAATGCATTTTTACCCCTTTTGAACATGTGCCCAAAGATTGTTTGATGACAATATATTCTACATTTGTAAATAAACACATGGCTGTGAAGACATTGGGACCTGTAAGACCAGAGAATATGAAAAACAAGATGAAATCTGCTATGACTGTAGCTCCTCTGACTCAAGCCTTTATGGTAGCTGCATGAACAGACTCCTCCCTGGATTTTTACTCCAGCAATTATTCCTAACTTGGCATCCAGAAGTCAGCCTGAAAAAAAAAAAAAGCAAAGACTTAGGCTAACACACACTAGCCTCCATCAAGCATTCAGGGTATTGTGTGTGTGATAAAAGGTTGGATAAAACAGTGGCAAAAGTCTGTTATCTTCCAAGGCTCAGGAAAATAAACCACAAAGGCAATTCAACAAAGTCCTCTTTGTTCCTGAATAGAACCAACAAAATGAAAGGAATCTGGTGGAAGAAAGAAGGCAAGAAAAAGGGCTGCTGCAGGGAGCAAATACAGACAGAATCACTCTTTGCTGTCTCCTCTGACAGAGCAAGTGCATGATTGTCACATGAGCCTCCCAAAGACTGGAATTAAAGGGGCTGACTCGGCTGTCACATCGCTTAAGCTGCACTGGGGTCAATGGAGTTTGGACTAACCAAGGTCAGCCACACATGGCCCAGGAAGTAGGGGGTCTCTTTGTCTAAGCAACAATTGCTCAGGTTGATAAAAATAGATACCTGGAGCCCATGATGGCTTATAAAGCTGTCCCTTTATGCCAGATTCCCACGAAGTGCAGTATATAATCAATAGTGGTCTGAAAAGAACAGAACCACAATGAAGACAACCAGATGGTCACTAGAAACAAGTGTAAAGGGCAAAAGACACAAGAGAAGTCACATTCTGTGCTACCCCCTGAAGGACCAAAGGAAAAAATAAGTCTGAAATATTGGTACATAAGTATGATAAAATCCAAATGCAAACAGATGTCAGTGTCATGACATGACTGTAAGGGAGGCTGCTATTTGTGGGTCTCCACATCTCTTCTGTATAATATTTCATAAATCCTGTCCCCAACAGAGACTTCTCCTTGCAGATTTCCAGTGGTGCCAGGGCTGCTGAAGAATGTCCTTGTGCTGAAAATAGTACCTATTCTCTCCCATGCCCTCTGTCCCCTTTCAGCTTCCACTTCACATGATTCAGCTCCAAGAGAGGGGCACTGACCTCATCTCACCAGGAATATCAAACATCTCCACTGCTTTGATGAACTTTTTGGTGAGAGTGGAAAAAGGAGAAATGTGCACATCAAATGTGTAGTCATGTGCTGGATGTGTCTGGGTTCATGCCAAGACTCGTGTTTGAAAGCAAAACTGATATTCATCTCCTTCAGTATGCAAGCACAGAAAAGCAACTTTTGTTTTTTGTTTTTGGTTCATTTTGTTGGGAGGTTTTTTGTAGGGTTTTGGGGAGGCTTGGTTTCAGGGTGTTTTCTTTGTGGTAGGGGTTTTATGTTTGGTTGAGGGGTTTTTTTGGGGGGGGGAGTATGTTTTTTTCTGGGGTTTCCAATTGCTTTTGGACTAGACCCATAGAAAAATTCTATTAATTTTGTCACAGACATAGAACTATATCATGTTTACCATCATCATCACTGCTGCACATAACCAAGATCAGGATGTAAGTGGTCTTGTTCCACAGCACGGATCAAGTAATTGTCTCTGACCAACAAACTCATACTCAGCTTTGTTTCCTGATATATGAATCAGAATTTTCCATCTTGACATTATTTGTGGCAACAATGCCAAGTTTTTAAAATACCTTCGACAAATAAAGTCTGTGTCCCCTTCATTCCTTGGGTCTGAGGCTTCCTGGTAAACAAACCAGAACTACTGTGCCACAGAGTGAACTGAACCAGGTTTTCAAGCATCACTGTATTTGTGGACAGGGAATTCACTAAAACAAACCCTGAGAGCAAGCCAAACGAAGAAAACTGCAGGACCGCAGGGGATCTTCACTGATATGTCTGGGTCAGAAGTTAAACTGAAAACTCTAAATGCACTGTCTGTGCTTCATCATTTGACAAACTTTAGGCTGGAATTGATGTTCAGTATCCCATGCTCTAATACCAGAGAACAGCTGATTTTTAGTCATTACTGTTCTTTTAAAACAATTCTACTGCATTTTTTTCTGCTCTGTCGCAAAGTTTGAAGTACAGATAGCGTGTTTACTCAAGCTAAAGTGGTTGGTGAACCACAAATCAAACACACCAACAGCAAGTTTCAGTGCTCTTTTATACACAAAAATAATGGATTAGTACATGTCCCGCTACATACTGATTGGTTATTAATTAACATAGAATCATAGAATGATTAGGGTTGGAATGGACCTCACGATCATCCAGCTCCAACCCTCCCCCCATGGACAGGGACACCATACACTAAACTATGTAGCCCAAGGATCTGTCCAGCCTGGCCTTGAACACTGCCAGGGTTGGAGCATTCACAACTTCCTTAGGCAACCTATTCCAGAGCCTCACGACCCTCACTGTGAAGAACTTCTTCCTTACACCTAACCCAAACTTCCCCTGTTTAAGTTTAAACCCGTCCCCCCTTGTCCTACCACTATAGTCCCTAATGAAGAGTCCCTCTCCAGTATCCTTGTAGGCCCCCTTCAGATATTGGAAGGCTGCTCTGAGGTCTCCACGCAGCCTTCTCTCCTCCGAGCTGAACAGCTCCCACTTCCTCAGCCTGTCTTCATATGGGAAGGGCTCCAGCCCCCTTACCATCCTCGTGGCCCTCCTCTGCTTGCTCCAACAGCCCCATGTCCTTTCAATGTTGAGGACACCAGAA